>NC_133151.1:43860384-43912875 GCF_048418815.1 Hemitrygon akajei
GAAGGAGAGTGAGAGAGAGAGACAAAGAGCAGACTGATGCAGGGGTTCACGGTAACGGAGATAGGGAGAGCGTGACAGAGAGAGACAGAGAGCAGACTGATGCCGGGGTTCACGGTAACGCAGAGAGGGAGAGTGAGAAAGAGAGAGACAAAGAGCAGACTGATGCAGGGGTTCACGATAACGGAGAGAAGGAGAGAGAGAAAGAGAGAGGCAAAGAGCAGACTGATGTAGGGGTTCACGGTAACGGAGAGAGGGAGAGGGAAAGAGAGAGTGACAAAGAGCAGACAAATGCAGGGTTTCACGGTAACGGAGAGAGGGAGAGTGAGAAAGAGAGAGACAAAGAGCAGACTGATGCAGGGGTTCACGGTAACGGAGAGAGGGAGAGTGTGAGAGAGAGAGACAAAGAGCAGACTGATGCAGGGGTTCACGGTTACAGAGAGAGGGAGAGTGAGAAAGAGAGAGACAAAGAGCAGACTGATGCAGGGGTTCACTGTAACGGACAAAGGGAGAGTGAGAAACAGAGAGACAATGAGCAGATTGATGCAGGTATTCATGGTAACAGAGAGAGGGAGAGGGAGAGAGAGAGAGACAAAGAGCAGACTGAAGCAGAGGTTTACGGTAACGGAGATAGGGAGAGCGAAAAAGAGAGAGACAAAGAGCAGACCGATGCAGGTGTTCACGGTAACGGAGAGAGGGAGAGTGAGAAAGAGAGAGAGACAAAGAGCAGACTGATGCAGGGGTTCACGGTAACAGAGAGAAGGAGAGTGAGAGAGAGAGACAAAGAGCAGACTGATGCAGGGGTTCACGGTAACGGAGATAGGGAGAGCGTGACAGAGAGAGACAGAGAGCAGACTGATGCCGGGGTTCACGATAACGCAGAGAGGGAGAGTGAGAAAGAGAGAGACAAAGAGCAGACTGATGCAGGGGTTCACGATAACGGAGAGAAGGAGAGAGAGAAAGAGAGAGGCAAAGAGCAGACTGATGTAGGGGTTCACGGTAACGGAGAGAGGGAGAGGGAAAGAGAGAGTGACAAAGAGCAGACAAATGCAGGGTTTCACGGTAACGGAGAGAGGGAGAGTGAGAAAGAGAGAGACAAAGAGCAGACTGATGCAGGGGTTCACGGTTACAGAGAGAGGGAGAGTGAGAAAGAGAGAGACAAAGAGCAGACAGATGCAGGGGTTCACGGTAACGTAGAGAGGGAGAGTGAGAAAGAGAGAGACACAGAGCAGACTAATGCAGGTGTTCACGGTAACGGAGAGAGAGAGTGAGAGAGAGAGACAAAGAGCAGACTGATGCAGGGGTTCACGGTAACGGAGATAGGGAGAGCGAGAAAGAGAGAGACAGAGAGCAGACTCATGCAGGGGTTCACGGTAACGGAGAGAGGGAGAGTGAGAAAGAGAGAGACAAAGAGCAGACTGATGCAGGTGTTCACGGTAATGGAGAGAGGGAGAGTGAGAGAGAGAGACAAAGAGCAGACTGATGCAGGGCTTCACCGTAACGGAGAGAGGGAGAACGAGAAAGAGAGAGACAAAGAGGAGACAGATGCAGGGGTTCACGGTAACGGAGAGAGGGAGAGCGAGAAAGAGAGAGACAAAGAGTAGACTGATGCAGGTGTTCACTGTAACGGAGAGAGGGAGAGCGAGAAAGAGAGAGACAAAGAGCAGACTGATGCAGGGGTTCACGGTTACAGAGAGAGGGAGAGTGAGAAAGAGAGAGACAAAGAGCAGACTGATGCAGTGGTTCACGGTAACGGAGAGAGGGAGAGTGAGAAAGAGAGAGACAAAGAGCAGACTAATGCAGGTGTTCACGGTAACGGAGAGAGAGAGTGAGTAAGAGAGAGACAAAGAGCAGACTGATGCAGGGGTTCACGGTAACGGAGAGAAGGAGAGAGAGAAAGAGAGAGGCAAAGAGCAGACTAATGCAGGGGTTCACGGTAACGGAGAGAGGGAGAGTGAGAAAGAGAGAGACAAAGAGCAGACTGATGCAGGGGTTCACGGTAACGGAGAGAGGGAGAGTGAGAAAGAGAGAGACAAAGAGCAGACTGATGCAGGGGTTCACGATAACGGAGAGAAGGAGAGAGAGAAAGAGAGAGGCAAAGAGCAGACTGATGTAGGGGTTCACGGTAACGGAGAGAGGGAGAGGGAAAGAGAGAGTGACAAAGAGCAGACAAATGCAGGGTTTCACGGTAACGGAGAGAGGGAGAGTGAGAAAGAGAGAGACAAAGAGCAGACTGATGCAGGGGTTCACGGTTACAGAGAGAGGGAGAGTGAGAAAGAGAGAGACAAAGAGCAGACAGATGCAGGGGTTCACGGTAACGGAGAGAGGGAGAGTGAGAAAGAGAGAGACACAGAGCAGACTAATGCAGGTGTTCACGGTAACGGAGAGAGAGAGTGAGAGAGAGAGACAAAGAGCAGACTGATGCAGGGGTTCACGGTAACGGAGATAGGGAGAGCGAGAAAGAGAGAGACAGAGAGCAGACTCATGCAGGGGTTCACGGTAACGGAGAGAGGGAGAGTGAGAAAGAGAGAGACAAAGAGCAGACTGATGCAGGTGTTCACGGTAATGGAGAGAGGGAGAGTGAGAGAGAGAGACAAAGAGCAGACTGATGCAGGGCTTCACCGTAACGGAGAGAGGGAGAACGAGAAAGAGAGAGACAAAGAGGAGACAGATGCAGGGGTTCACGGTAACGGAGAGAGGGAGAGGGAGAAAGAGCGAGACAAAGAGCGGACTGATGCAGCGGTTCAAGGTAACAGAGAGAGGGAGAGTGAGAGAGAGAGAGAGACAAAGAGCAGACTGATGCAGGGGTTCACGGTAACGGAGAGAGGGAGAGCGAGAAAGAGAGAGACAAAGAGCAGACTGATGCAGGTGTTCACTGTAACGGAGAGAGGGAGAGCGAGAAAGAGAGAGACAAAGAGCAGACTGATGCAGGGGTTCACGGTTACAGAGAGAGGGAGAGTGAGAAAGAGAGAGACAAAGAGCAGACTGATGCAGGGGTTCACGGTAACGGAGAGAGGGAGAGTGAGAAAGAGAGAGACAAAGAGCAGACTAATGCAGGTGTTCACGGTAACGGAGAGAGAGAGTGAGTAAGAGAGAGACAAAGAGCAGACTGATGCAGGGGTTCACGGTAACGGAGAGAAGGAGAGAGAGAAAGAGAGAGGCAAAGAGCAGACTAATGCAGGGGTTCACGGTAACAGAGAGAGGGAGAGTGAGAAAGAGAGAGACAAAGAGCAGACTGATGCAGGGGTTCACGGTAACGGAGAGAGGGAGAGTGAGAAAGAGAGAGACAAAGAGCAGACTGATGCAGGGGTTCACTGTAACGGACAAAGGGAGAGTGAGAAACAGAGAGACAATGAGCAGATTGATGCAGGTATTCATGGTAACAGAGAGAGGGAGAGGGAGAGAGAGAGAGACAAAGAGCAGACTGAAGCAGAGGTTTACGGTAACGGAGATAGGGAGAGCGAAAAAGAGAGAGACAAAGAGCAGACCGATGCAGGTG
Source organism: Hemitrygon akajei (assembly GCF_048418815.1). Lineage (NCBI taxonomy): Eukaryota > Metazoa > Chordata > Chondrichthyes > Myliobatiformes > Dasyatidae > Hemitrygon > Hemitrygon akajei. The sequence goes on from NC_133151.1 coordinate 43,863,881, forward strand.
TTCACGGTAACGGAGAGAGGGAGAGTGAGAAAGAGAGAGAGACAAAGAGCAGACTGATGCAGGGGTTCACGGTAACAGAGAGAAGGAGAGTGAGAGAGAGAGACAAAGAGCAGACTGATGCAGGGGTTCACGGTAACGGAGATAGGGAGAGCGTGACAGAGAGAGACAGAGAGCAGACTGATGCCGGGGTTCACGGTAACGCAGAGAGGGAGAGTGAGAAAGAGAGAGACAAAGAGCAGACTGATGCAGGGGTTCACGATAACGGAGAGAAGGAGAGAGAGAAAGAGAGAGGCAAAGAGCAGACTGATGTAGGGGTTCACGGTAACGGAGAGAGGGAGAGGGAAAGAGAGAGTGACAAAGAGCAGACAAATGCAGGGTTTCACGGTAACGGAGAGAGGGAGAGTGAGAAAGAGAGAGACAAAGAGCAGACTGATGCAGGGGTTCACGGTAACGGAGAGAGGGAGAGTGTGAGAGAGAGAGACAAAGAGCAGACTGATGCAGGGGTTCACGGTTACAGAGAGAGGGAGAGTGAGAAAGAGAGAGACAAAGAGCAGACAGATGCAGGGGTTCACGGTAACGGAGAGAGGGAGAGTGAGAAAGAGAGAGACACAGAGCAGACTAATGCAGGTGTTCACGGTAACGGAGAGAGAGAGTGAGTAAGAGAGAGACAAAGAGCAGACTGATGCAGGGGTTCACGGTAACGGAGAGAAGGAGAGAGAGAAAGAGAGAGGCAAAGAGCAGACTAATGCAGGGGTTCACGGTAACGGAGAGAGGGAGAGTGAGAAAGAGAGAGACAAAGAGCAGACTGATGCAGGGGTTCACTGTAACGGACAAAGGGAGAGTGAGAAACAGAGAGACAATGAGCAGATTGATGCAGGTGTTCACGGTAACAGAGAGAGGGAGAGTGAGAGAGAGAGAGACAAAGAGCAGACTGAAGCAGAGGTTTACGGTAACGGAGATAGGGAGAGCGAAAAAGAGAGAGAGACAAAGAGCAGACCGATGCAGGGGTTCACGGTAACGGAGAGAGGGAGAGTGAGAAAGAGAGAGAGACAAAGAGCAGACTGATGCAGGGGTTCACGGTAACGGAGAGAAGGAGAGTGAGAGAGAGAGACAAAGAGCAGACTGATGCAGGGGTTCACGGTAACGGAGATAGGGAGAGCGAGACAGATAGAGACAGAGAGCAGACTGATGCCGGGGTTCACGGTAACGCAGAGAGGGAGAGTGAGAAAGAGAGAGACAAAGAGCAGACTGATGCAGGGGTTCACGATAACGGAGAGAAGGAGAGAGAGAAAGAGAGAGGCAAAGAGCAGTCTGATGTAGGGGTTCACGGTAACGGAGAGAGGGAGAGGGAGAGAGAGAGAGACAAAGAGCAGACAAATGCAGGGTTTCACGGTAACGGAGAGAGGGAGTGTGAGAAAGAGGGAGACAAAGAGCAGACTGATGCAGGGGTTCACGGTAAAGGAGAGAGGAAGAGTGAGAAAGAGAGACAAAGAGCAGACTGATGCAGGGGTTCATGGTAACGGAGAGAGGGAGAGTGAGAAAGAGTGAGACAAAGCGCAGACTGATGCAGGGTTCACGGTTACTCAGAGAGGGAGAGTGAGAAAGAGAGAGACAAAGAGCAGACTGATGCAGGGGTTCACGGTAGCAGAGAGAGAGAGTGTGAGAAAGAGAGAGACAAAGAGCAGACTGATGCAGGTGTTCACGGTAATGGAGAGAGTGAGAGTGAGAGAGAGAGAGAGAGAAAGAGCTGACCGATGCAGCGGTTTACGTTAACGGAGAGAGGGAGAGCGAGAAAGAGAGAGACGAAGAGCAGACCGATGCAGGGGTTCACGGTAACAGAGAGAGGGAGAGTGAGAGAGAGAGAGACAAAGAGCAGACTGATGCAGGGGTTCACAGTTACGGAGAGAGGGAGAGTGAGAAAGAGAGAGTCAAAGAACAGACTGATGCAGGGGTTCATGGTAACGGAGAGAGGGAGAGTGAGAAAGAGAGAGACAAAGAGCAGACTGATGCATGGGTTCACAGTACAGGAGAGAGGTAGAGTGAGAAAGAGAGAGACAAAGAGCAGACTGATGCAGGGGTTCACGGTAACAGAGAGAGGGAGAGTGAGAGAGTGAGAGACAAAGAGCAGACTGATGCAGGGGTTCACGGTAACGGAGAGAGGGAGAGAGAGAAAGAGAGAGGCAAAGAGCAGACTAATGCAGGGGTTCACGGTAATGGAGAGAGGGAGAGTGAGACAGAGAGAGACAAAGATCAGACTGAATCAGGGTGTTCACGGTAACGGAGAGAGGGAGAGCGAGAGAGAGAGAGAGAGAGAGAGAAAGAGCAGACTGATGCAGGTGTTTACGGTAACAGAGAGAGGGAGAGTGAGAGAGAGAGAGACAAAGAGCAGACTGATGCAGGGGTTCGCGGTAACGGAGAGAGGGAGAGCGAGAAAGAGATAGAGAAAGAGCAGACTGATGCAGGGGTTCACGGTAGCAGAGAGAGAGAGTGTGAGAAAGAGAGAGACAAAGAGCAGACTGATGCAGGTGTTCACGGTAATGGAGAGAGTGAGAGTGAGAGAGAGAGAGAGAGTCAAAGAGCTGACCGATGCAGCGGTTTACGTTAACGGAGAGAGGGAGAGCGAGAAAGAGAGAGACAAAGAGCAGACCGATGCAGGGGTTCACGGTAACAGAGAGAGGGAGAGTGAGAGAGAGAGAGACAAAGAGCAGACTGATGCAGGGGTTCACAGTTATGGAGAGAGGGAGAGTGAGAAAGAGAGAGACAGAGAGCAGACTGATGCAGGGGTTCATGGTAACGGAGAGAGGGAGAGTGAGAAAGAGAGAGACAAAGAGCAGACTAATGCAGGGGTTCACGGTAATGGAGAGAGGGAGAGTGAGACAGAGAGAGACAAAGATCAGACTGAATCAGGGGTTCACGGTAACGGAGAGAGGGAGAGCGAGAGAGAGAGAGAGAGAGAGAAAGAGCAGACTGATGCAGGTGTTTACGGTAACAGAGAGAGGGAGAGTGAGAGAGAGAGAGACAAAGAGCAGACTGATGCAGGGGTTCGCGGTAACGGAGAGAGGGAGAGCGAGAAAGAGATAGAGAAAGAGCAGACTGATGCAGGGGTTGACGGTAACAGAGAGAGGGAGAGCGAGAAAGAGAGAGACAAAGTGCAGACAGATGCAGGGGTTCACGGTAACAGAGAGAGGGAGAGTGCGAGAGAGAGAGACAAAGAGCAGACATGCAGGGGTTCACAGTACCGGAGAGAGGTAGAGTGAGAAAGAGAGAGACAAAGAGCAGACTGATGCAGGGGTTCACGGTAACGGAGAGAAGGAGAGAGAGAAAGAGAGAGGCAAAGAGCAGACTAACGTAGGGGTTCACGGTAATGGAGAGTGGGAGAGTGAGACAGAGAGAGACAAAGAGCAGACTGAATCAGGGGTTCACGGTAACGGAGAGAGGGAGAGCGAGAGAGAGAGAGAGAGAGAGAAAGAGCAGACTGATGCAGGTGTTTACGGTAACAGAGAGAGGGAGAGTGAGAGAGATAGACAAAGAGCAGACTGATGCAGGGGTTCGCGGTAACGGAGAGAGGGAGAGCGAGAAAGAGATAGAGAAAGAGCAGACTGATGCAGGGGTTGACGGTAACAGAGAGAGGGAGAGCGAGAAAGAGAGAGACAAAGTGCAGACAGATGCAGGGGTTCACGGTAACAGAGAGAGGGAGAGTGCGAGAGAGGGAGACAAAGAGCAGACTGATGCAGGGGTTCACGGTTAAGGAGAGAGGGAGAGTGAGAAAGAGAGAGACAAAGAGCAGACTGATGCAGGGGTTCACGGTAACGGAGATAGGGAGAGCGAGAAAGAGAGAGACAGAGAGCAGACTCATGCAGGGGTTCACGGTAACAGAGAGAGGGAGAGTGAGAGAGAGAGAGAGAAAGAGCAGACTGATGCAGGGTTCACGGTAACGGAGAGAGGGAGAGTGAGAGAGAGAGACAAAGAGCAGACTGATGCAGGGGTTCACGGTAACGGAGATAGGGAGAGCGAGAAAGAGAGAGACAGAGAGCAGACTCATGCAGGGGTTCACGGTAACAGAGAGAGGGAGAGTGAGAGAGAGAGAGAGAAAGAGCAGACTGATGCAGGGTTCACGGTTACGGAGAGAGCGAGAGTGTGAAAGATAGATACAAAGAGCAGACTGATGCAGGTGTTCACGGTAACAGAGAGAAGAAGAGTGAGAGAGAGAGAGACAAAGAGCAGACTGATGCAGCTGTTCACGGTAACAGAGAGAAGAAGAGTGAGAGAGAGAGAGACAAAGAGCAGAGTGATACAGGGGTTCACGGTAACGGAGATAGGGAGAGCGAGAAAGAGAGATACAGAGAGCAGACTGAAGCAGGGGTTCACTGTAACGGAGAGAGGGAGAGTGAGAAAGAGAGAGACAAAGAGCAGACTGATGTAGGGCTTCATGGTAACGGAGAGACGGAGAGTGAGAAAGAGAGAGACAAATTTCAGATTGATGCAGGGCTTCACGGTAACAGAGAGAGGGAGAGTGAGAAAGAGAGAGACAAAGAGCAGACTGATGCAGGGGTTCACGGTAACGGAGAGAGGGAGAGTGAGAAAGAGAGAGACAAAGAGCAGACTGATGCAGGGCTTCACCGTAACGGAGAGAGGGAGAACGAGAAAGAGAGAGACAAAGAGGAGACAGATGCAGGGGTTCACGGTAACGGAGAGAGGGAGAGGGAGAAAGAGCGAGACAAAGAGCGGACTGATGCAGCGGTTCATGGTAACATAGAGAGGGAGAGTGAGAGAGAGACAGAGACAAAGAGCAGACTGATGCAGGGGTTCACGGTAACGGAGAGAGGGAGAGCGAGAAAGAGAGAGACAAAGAGCAGACTGATGCAGGTGTTCACTGTAACGGAGAGAGGGAGAGCGAGAAAGAGAGAGACAAAGAGCAGACTGATGCAGGGGTTCAAGGTAACGGAGAGAGGGAGAGTGAGAGAGAGAGAGACAAAGAGCAGACTGATGCAGGGGTTCACGGTAACGGAGAGAGGGAGAGTGAGAAAGAGAGAGACAAAGTGCAGACCGATGCAGGGGTTCACGGTAACAGAGAGAGGGAGAGTGAGAGAGAGAGAGACAAAGAGCAGACTGATGCAGGGGTTCACGGTTACAGAGAGAGGGAGAGTGAGAAAGAGAGAGACAAAGAGCAGACCGATGCAGGGGTTCACGGTAACAGAGAGAGGGAGAGTGTGAGAGAGAGAGACAAAGAGCAGACTGATGCAGGGGTTCACGGTTACAGAGGGAGAGTGAGAAAGAGAGAGACAAAGAGCAGACTGATGCAGGGGTTCACGGTAACGCAGAGAGGGAGAGTGAGAAAGAGAGAGAGACAAAGAGCAGACTGATGCAGGGGTTCACGGTAACGGAGATAGGGAGAGCGAGACAGAGAGAGACAGAGAGCAGACTGATGCCGGGGTTCACGGAAACGGAGAGGGGGAGAGCGAGAAAGAAAGTGACAAAGAGCAGACTGATGCAGGGGTTCACGGTAACGGAGAGAGGGAGAGTGAGAGAGAGAGAGAAAAAGAGCAGACTGATGCAGGGGTTTACGGTAACGGAGAGAGTGAGAGCGACAAAAAGAGAGACAACGAGCAGACCGATGCAGGGGTTCACGGTAACGGAGAGAGGGAGAGTGAGAAAGAGAGAGACAAAGAGCAGACTGATGAAGGTGCTCACGGTAACGGAGAGAGGGAGAGTGAGAGAGAGAGAAACAAAGAGCATACTGATGTAGGGGTTCACGGAAACGGAGAGAGGGAGAGCGAGAAAGAGAGAAAGACAAAGAGCAGACTGATGCAGGGGTTCGCGGTAACGGAGAGAGGGAGAGTGAGAAAGAGAGAGACAAAGAGCAGACTAATGCAGGGGTTCACGGTAACGGAGAGAGGGAGAGTGAGAAAGAGAGTGACAAAGAGCAGATTGATGCAGGGTTTCACGGTAACAGAGAGAGGGAGAGTGAGAAAGAGAGAGTCAAAGAGCAGACTGATGCAGCTGTTCTCGGTAACTGAGAAAGGGAGAGTGAGAAAGAGAGAGATAAAGAGCGTACTGATGCAGGGGTTCACAGTAAAATAGAGAGGGAGAGTGAGAAAGAGAGAGACTGAGAGCAGACTGATACAAGGGTTCATGTTAACGGAGATAGGGAGAGTGAGAAAGAGTGAGACAAAGAGCAGACTGATGCAGGGGTTCACGGTAACGGAGAGACGGATAGTGATAAAGAGAGAGACAAAGAGCAGACTGATGCAGGGGTTCACGGTAACAGAGAGAGGGAGAGTGAGAGAGAGAGAGACAAAGAGCAGACTGATGCAGGGGTTCACGGTAACGGAGAGAAGGAGAGTGAGAGAGAGAGACAAAGAGCAGACTGATGCAGGGGTTCACGGTAACGGAGATAGGGAGAGCGAGAAAGAGAGAGACAGAGAGCAGACTCATGCAGGGGTTCACGGTAACAGAGAGAGGGAGAGTGAGAGAGAGAGAGAGAAAGAGCAGACTGATGCAGGGTTCACGGTTACGGAGAGAGCGAGAGTTTGAAAGATAGATACAAAGAGCAGACTGATGCAGGTGTTCACGGTAACAGAGAGAAGAAGAGTGAGAGAGAGAGAGACAAAGAGCAGACTGATGCAGGTGTTCACGGTAACAGAGAGAAGAAGAGTGAGAGAGCGAGAGACAAAGAGCAGAGTGATACAGGGGTTCACGGTAACGGAGATAGGGAGAGCGAGAAAGAGAGATACAGAGAGCAGACTGAAGCAGGGGTTCACTGTAACGGAGAGAGGGAGAGTGAGAAAGAGAGAGACAAAGAGCAGACTGATGTAGGGCTTCATGGTAACGGAGAGACGGAGAGTGAGAAAGAGAGAGACAAATTTCAGATTGATGCAGGGCTTCACGGTAACAGAGAGAGGGAGAGTGAGAAAGAGAGAGACAAAGAGCAGACTGATGCAGGGGTTCACGGTAACGGAGAGAGGGAGAGTGAGAAAGAGAGAGACAAAGAGCAGACTGATGCAGGTGTTCACGGTAATGGAGAGAGGGAGAGTGAGAGAGAGAGACAAAGAGCAGACTGATGCAGGGCTTCACCGTAACGGAGAGAGGGAGAACGAGAAAGAGAGAGACAAAGAGGAGACAGATGCAGGGGTTCACGGTAACGGAGAGAGGGAGAGGGAGAAAGAGCGAGACAAAGAGCGGACTGATGCAGCGGTTCACGGTAACAGAGAGAGGGAGAGTGAGAGAGAGAGAGAGACAAAGAGCAGACTGATGCAGGGGTTCACGGTAACGGAGAGAGGGAGAGCGAGAAAGAGAGCGACAAAGAGCAGACTGATGCAGGTGTTCACTGTAACGGAGAGAGGGAGAGCGAGAAAGAGAGAGACAAAGAGCAGACTGATGCAGGGGTTCACGGTAACGGAGAGAGGGAGAGTGAGAGAGAGAGAGACAAAGAGCAGACTGATGCAGGGGTTCACGGTAACGGAGAGAGGGAGAGTGAGAAAGAGAGAGACAAAGTGCAGACCGATGCAGGGGTTCACGGTAACAGAGAGAGGGAGAGTGAGAGAGAGAGAGACAAAGAGCAGACTGATGCAGGGGTTCACGGTTACAGAGAGAGGGAGAGTGAGAAAGAGAGAGACAAAGAGCAGACCGATGCAGGGGTTCACGGTAACAGAGAGAGGGAGAGTGTGAGAGAGAGAGACAAAGAGCAGACTGATGCAGGGGTTCACGGTTACAGAGGGAGAGTGAGAAAGAGAGAGACAAAGAGCAGACTGATGCAGGGGTTCACGGTAACGGAGAGAGGGAGAGTGTGAGAGCGAGAGACAAAGAGCAGACTGATGCAGGGGTTCATGGTTACAGAGAGAGGGAGAGTGTGAAAGATAGATACAAAGAGCAGACTGATGCAGGGGTTCACGGTAACGGAGAGAGGGAGAGTGAGAAAGAGAGAGACAAAGAGCAGACTGATGCAGGTGTTCACGGTAATGGAGAGAGGGAGAGTGAGAGAGAGAGACAAAGAGCAGACTGATGCAGGGCTTCACCGTAACGGAGAGAGGGAGAGCGAGAAAGAGAGAGACAAAGAGGAGACAGATGCAGGGGTTCACGGTAACGGAGAGAGGGAGAGGGAGAAAGAGCGAGACAAAGAGCGGACTGATGCAGCGGTTCACGGTAACAGAGAGAGGGAGAGTGAGAGAGAGAGAGAGACAAAGAGCAGACTGATGCAGGGGTTCACGGTAACGGAGAGAGGGAGAGCGAGAAAGAGAGAGACAAAGAGCAGACTGATGCAGGTGTTCACTGTAACGGAGAGAGGGAGAGCGAGAAAGAGAGAGACAAAGAGCAGACTGATGCAGGGGTTCAAGGTAACGGAGAGAGGGAGAGTGAGAGAGAGAGAGACAAAGAGCAGACTGATGCAGGGGTTCACGGTAACGGAGAGAGGGAGAGTGAGAAAGAGAGAGACAAAGTGCAGACCGATGCAGGGGTTCACGGTAACAGAGAGAGGGAGAGTGAGAGAGAGAGAGACAAAGAGCAGACTGATGTAGGGGTTCACGGTTACAGAGAGAGGGAGAGTGAGAAAGAGAGAGACAAAGAGCAGACCGATGCAGGGGTTCACGGTAACAGAGAGAGGGAGAGTGTGAGAGAGAGAGACAAAGCGCAGACTGATGCAGGGGTTCACGGTTACAGAGGGAGAGTGAGAAAGAGAGAGACAAAGAGCAGACTGATGCAGGGGTTCACGGTAACGCAGAGAGGGAGAGTGAGAAAGAGAGAGAGACAAAGAGCAGACTGATGCAGGGGTTCACGGTAATGGAGATAGGGAGAGCGAGACAGAGAGAGACAGAGAGCAGACTGATGCCGGGGTTCACGGAAACGGAGAGGGGGAGAGCGAGAAAGAAAGTGACAAAGAGCAGACTGATGCAGGGGTTCACGGTAACGGAGAGAGGGAGAGTGAGAGAGAGAGAGAAAAAGAGCAGACTGATGCAGGGGTTTACGGTAACGGAGAGAGTGAGAGCGACAAAAAGAGAGACAACGAGCAGACCGATTCAGGGGTTCACGGTAACAGAGAGAGGGAGAGTGAGAAAGAGAGAGACAAAGAGCAGACTGATGAAGGTGCTCACGGTAACGGAGAGAGGGAGAGTGAGAGAGAGAGAAACAAAGAGCATACTGATGTAGGGGTTCACGGAAACGGAGAGAGGGAGAGCGAGAAAGAGAGAAAGACAAAGAGCAGACTGATGCAGGGGTTCGCGGTAACGGAGAGAGGGAGAGTGAGAAAGAGAGAGACAAAGAGCAGACTAATGCAGGGGTTCACGGTAACGGAGAGAGGGAGAGTGAGAAAGAGAGTGACAAAGAGCAGATTGATGCAGGGTTTCACGGTAACAGAGAGAGGGAGAGTGAGAAAGAGAGAGTCAAAGAGCAGACTGATGCAGGTGTTCACGGTAACGGAGAGAGAGAGTGAGTAAGAGAGAGACAAAGAGCAGACTGATGCAGGGGTTCACGGTAACGGAGAGAAGGAGAGAGAGAAAGAGAGAGGCAAAGAGCAGACTAATGCAGGGGTTCACGGTAACGGAGAGAGGGAGAGTGAGAAAGAGAGAGACAAAGAGCAGACTGATGCAGGGGTTCACTGTAACGGACAAAGGGAGAGTGAGAAACAGAGAGACAATGAGCAGATTGATGCAGGTGTTCACGGTAACAGAGTGAGGGAGAGTGAGAGAGAGAGAGACAAAGAGCAGACTGAAGCAGAGGTTTACGGTAACGGAGATAGGGAGAGCGAAAAAGAGAGAGAGACAAAGAGCAGACCGATGCAGGGGTTCACGGTAACGGAGAGAGGGAGAGTGAGAAAGAGAGAGAGACAAAGAGCAGACTGATGCAGGGGTTCACGGTAACGGAGAGAAGGAGAGTGAGAGAGAGAGACAAAGAGCAGACTGATGCAGGGGTTCACGGTAACGGAGATAGGGAGAGCGAGACAGATAGAGACAGAGAGCAGACTGATGCCGGGGTTCACGGTAACGCAGAGAGGGAGAGTGAGAAAGAGAGAGACAAAGAGCAGACTGATGCAGGGGTTCACGATAACGGAGAGAAGGAGAGAGAGAAAGAGAGAGGCAAAGAGCAGTCTGATGTAGGGGTTCACGGTAACGGAGAGAGGGAGAGGGAGAGAGAGAGAGACAAAGAGCAGACAAATGCAGGGTTTCACGGTAACGGAGAGAGGGAGTGTGAGAAAGAGGGAGACAAAGAGCAGACTGATGCAGGGGTTCACGGTAACGGAGAGAAGGAGAGAGAGAAAGAGAGAGGCAAAGAGCAGACTGATGCAGGGCTTCACCGTAACGGAGAGAGGGAGAACGAGAAAGAGAGAGACAAAGAGGAGACAGATGCAGGGGTTCACGGTAACGGAGAGAGGGAGAGGGAGAAAGAGCGAGACAAAGAGCGGACTGATGCAGCGGTTCACGGTAACAGAGAGAGGGAGAGTGAGAGAGAGAGAGAGACAAAGAGCAGACTGATGCAGGGGTTCACGGTAACGGAGAGAGGGAGAGCGAGAAAGAGAGAGACAAAGAGCAGACTGATGCAGGTGTTCACTGTAACGGAGAGAGGGGGAGCGAGAAAGAGAGAGACAAAGAGCAGACTGATGCAGGGGTTCACGGTAACGGAGAGAGGGAGAGTGAGAGAGAGAGAGACAAAGAGCAGACTGATGCAGGGGTTCACGGTAACGGAGAGAGGGAGAGTGAGAAAGAGAGAGACAAAGTGCAGACCGATGCAGGGGTTCACGGTAACAGAGAGAGGGAGAGTGAGAGAGAGAGAGACAAAGAGCAGACTGATGCAGGGGTTCACGGTTACAGAGAGAGGGAGAGTGAGAAAGAGAGAGACAAAGAGCAGACCGATGCAGGGGTTCACGGTAACAGAGAGAGGGAGAGTGTGAGAGAGAGAGACAAAGAGCAGACTGATGCAGGGGTTCACGGTTACAGAGGGAGAGTGAGAAAGAGAGAGACAAAGAGCAGACTGATGCAGGGGTTCACGGTAACGGAGAGAGGGAGAGTGTGAGAGCGAGAGACAAAGAGCAGACTGATGCAGGGGTTCATGGTTACAGAGAGAGGGAGAGTGTGAAAGATAGATACAAAGAGCAGACTGATGCAGGTGTTCACGGTAACAGAGAGAAGAAGAGTGAGAGAGAGAGAGACAAAGAGCAGACTGATGCAGCTGTTCACGGTAACAGAGAGAAGAAGAGTGAGAGAGAGAGAGACAAAGAGCAGAGTGATACAGGGGTTCACGGTAACGGAGATAGGGAGAGCGAGAAAGAGAGATACAGAGAGCAGACTGAAGCAGGGGTTCACTGTAACGGAGAGAGGGAGAGTGAGAAAGAGAGAGACAAAGAGCAGACTGATGTAGGGCTTCATGGTAACGGAGAGACGGAGAGTGAGAAAGAGAGAGACAAATTTCAGATTGATGCAGGGCTTCACGGTAACAGAGAGAGGGAGAGTGAGAAAGAGAGAGACAAAGAGCAGACTGATGCAGGGGTTCACGGTAACGGAGAGAGGGAGAGTGAGAAAGAGAGAGACAAAGAGCAGACTGATGCAGGTGTTCACGGTAATGGAGAGAGGGAGAGTGTGAGAGAGAGAGACAAAGAGCAGACTGATGCAGGGCTTCACCGTAACGGAGAGAGGGAGAACGAGAAAGAGAGAGACAAAGAGGAGACAGATGCAGGGGTTCACGGTAACGGAGAGAGGGAGAGGGAGAAAGAGCGAGACAAAGAGCGGACTGATGCAGCGGTTCATGGTAACATAGAGAGGGAGAGTGAGAGAGAGAGAGAGACAAAGAGCAGACTGATGCAGGGGTTCACGGTAACGGAGAGAGGGAGAGCGAGAAAGAGAAAGACAAAGAGCAGACTGATGCAGGTGTTCACTGTAACGGAGAGAGGGAGAGCGAGAAAGAGAGAGACAAAGAGCAGACTGATGCAGGGGTTCAAGGTAACGGAGAGAGGGAGAGTGAGAGAGAGAGAGAGACAAAGAGCAGACTGATGCAGGGGTTCACGGTAACGGAGAGAGGGAGAGTGAGAAAGAGAGAGACAAAGTGCAGACCGATGCAGGGGTTCACGGTAACAGAGAGAGGGAGAGTGAGAGAGAGAGAGACAAAGAGCAGACTGATGTAGGGGTTCACGGTTACAGAGAGAGGGAGAGTGAGAAAGAGAGAGACAAAGAGCAGACCGATGCAGGGGTTCACGGTAACAGAGAGAGGGAGAGTGTGAGAGAGAGAGACAAAGCGCAGACTGATGCAGGGGTTCATGGTTACAGAGGGAGAGTGAGAAAGAGAGAGACAAAGAGCAGACTGATGCAGGGGTTCACGGTAACGCAGAGAGGGAGAGTGAGAAAGAGAGAGAGACAAAGAGCAGACTGATGCAGGGGTTCACGGTAATGGAGATAGGGAGAGCGAGACAGAGAGAGACAGAGAGCAGACTGATGCCGGGGTTCACGGAAACGGAGAGGGGGAGAGCGAGAAAGAAAGTGACAAAGAGCAGACTGATGCAGGGGTTCACGGTAACGGAGAGAGGGAGAGTGAGAGAGAGAGAGAAAAAGAGCAGACTGATGCAGGGGTTTACGGTAACGGAGAGAGTGAGAGCGACAAAAAGAGAGACAACGAGCAGACCGATTCAGGGGTTCACGGTAACAGAGAGAGGGAGAGTGAGAAAGAGAGAGACAAAGAGCAGACTGATGAAGGTGCTCACGGTAACGGAGAGAGGGAGAGTGAGAGAGAGAGAAACAAAGAGCATACTGATGTAGGGGTTCACGGAAACGGAGAGAGGGAGAGCGAGAAAGAGAGAAAGACAAAGAGCAGACTGATGCAGGGGTTCGCGGTAACGGAGAGAGGGAGAGTGAGAAAGAGAGAGACAAAGAGCAGACTAATGCAGGGGTTCACGGTAACGGAGAGAGGGAGAGTGAGAAAGAGAGTGACAAAGAGCAGATTGATGCAGGGTTTCACGGTAACAGAGAGAGGGAGAGTGAGAAAGAGAGAGTCAAAGAGCAGACTGATGCAGCTGTTCTCGGTAACGGAGAAAGGGAGAGTGAGAAAGAGAGAGGCAAAGAGCGTACTGATGCAGGGGTTCACAGTAACATAGAGAGGGAGAGTGAGAAAGAGAGAGACTGAGAGCAGACTGATGCAAGGGTTCATGTTAACGGAGATAGGGAGAGTGAGAAAGAGTGAGACAGAGAGCAGACTGATGCAGGGGTTCACGGTAACGGAGAGACGGATAGTGATAAAGAGAGAGACAAAGAGCAGACTGATGCAGGGGTTCACGGTAACAGAGAGAGGGAGAGTGAGAGAGAGAGAGACAAAGAGCAGACTGATGCAGGGGTTCACGGTAACGGAGAGAAGGAGAGTGAGAGAGAGAGACAAAGAGCAGACTGATGCAGGGGTTCACGGTAACGGAGATAGGGAGAGCGAGAAAGAGAGAGACAGAGAGCAGACTCATGCAGGGGTTCACGGTAACAGAGAGAGGGAGAGTGAGAGAGAGAGAGAGGAAGAGCAGACTGATGCAGGGTTCACGGTTACGGAGAGAGCGAGAGTTTGAAAGATAGATACAAAGAGCAGACTGATGCAGGTGTTCACGGTAACAGAGAGAAGAAGAGTGAGAGAGAGAGAGACAAAGAGCAGACTGATGCAGGTGTTCACGGTAACAGAGAGAAGAAGAGTGAGAGAGCGAGAGACAAAGAGCAGAGTGATACAGGGGTTCACGGTAACGGAGATAGGGAGAGCGAGAAAGAGAGATACAGAGAGCAGACTGAAGCAGGGGTTCACTGTAACAGAGAGAGGGAGAGTGAGAAAGAGAGAGACAAAGAGCAGACTGATGTAGGGCTTCATGGTAACAGAGAGACGGAGAGTGAGAAAGAGAGAGACAAATTTCAGATTGATGCAGGGCTTCACGGTAACAGAGAGAGGGAGAGTGAGAAAGAGAGAGACAAAGAGCAGACTGATGCAGGGGTTCACGGTAACGGAGAGAGGGAGAGTGAGAAAGAGAGAGACAAAGAGCAGACTGATGCAGGTGTTCACGGTAATGGAGAGAGGGAGAGTGAGAGAGAGAGACAAAGAGCAGACTGATGCAGGGCTTCACCGTAACGGAGAGAGGGAGAACGAGAAAGAGAGAGACAAAGAGGAGACAGATGCAGGGGTTCACGGTAACGGAGAGAGGGAGAGGGAGAAAGAGCGAGACAAAGAGCGGACTGATGCAGCGGTTCACGGTAACAGAGAGAGGGAGAGTGAGAGAGAGAGAGAGACAAAGAGCAGACTGATGCAGGGGTTCACGGTAACGGAGAGAGGGAGAGCGAGAAAGAGAGAGACAAAGAGCAGACTGATGCAGGTGTTCACTGTAACGGAGAGAGGGAGAGCGAGAAAGAGAGAGACAAAGAGCAGACTGATGCAGGGGTTCACGGTAACGGAGAGAGGGAGAGTGAGAGAGCGAGAGACAAAGAGCAGACTGATGCAGGGGTTCATGGTAACGGAGAGAGGGAGAGTGAGAAAGAGAGAGACAAAGTGCAGACCGATGCAGGGGTTCACGGTAACAGAGAGAGGGAGAGTGAGAGAGAGAGAGACAAAGAGCAGACTGATGCAGGGGTTCACGGTTACAGAGAGAGGGAGAGTGAGAAAGAGAGAGACAAAGAGCAGACCGATGCAGGGGTTCACGGTAACAGAGAGAGGGAGAGTGTGAGAGAGAGAGACAAAGAGCAGACTGATGCAGGGGTTCACGGTTACAGAGGGAGAGTGAGAAAGAGAGAGACAAAGAGCAGACTGATGGAGGTGTTCACGGTAACGGAGAGAGGGTGAGTGTGAGAGAGAGGGACAAAGAGCAGACTGATGCAGGGGTTCACGGTTACAGAGAGAGGGAGAGTGAGAAAGAGAGAGACAAAGAGCAGACTGATGCAGGGGTTCACGGTAACGGAGAGAGGGAGAGTGAGAAAGAGAGAGACAAAGAGCAGACTAATGCAGGTGTTCACAGTAACGGAGAGAGAGAGTGAGTAAGAGAGAGACAAAGAGCAGACTGATGCAGGGGTTCACGGTAACGGAGAGAAGGAGAGAGAGAAAGAGCCAAAGAGCAGACTAATGCAGGGGTTCACGGTAACGGAGAGAGGGAGAGTGAGAAAGAGAGAGACAAAGAGCAGACTGATGCAGGGGTTCACGGTAACGGAGAGAGGGAGAGTGAGAAAGAGAGAGACAAAGAGCAGACTGATGCAGGGGTTCACTGTAACGGACAAAGGGAGAGTGAGAAACAGAGAGACAATGAGCAGATTGATGCAGGTATTCACGGTAACAGAGAGAGGGAGAGGGAGAGAGAGAGAGACAAAGAGCAGACTGAAGCAGAGGTTTACGGTAACGGAGATAGGGAGAGCGAAAAAGAGAGAGACAAAGAGCAGACCGATGCAGGTGTTCACGGTAACGGAGAGAGGGAGAGTGAGAAAGAGAGAGAGACAAAGAGCAGACTGATGCAGGGGTTCACGGTAACGGAGAGAAGGAGAGTGAGAGAGAGAGACAAAGAGCAGACTGATGCAGGGGTTCACGGTAACGGAGATAGGGAGAGCGTGACAGAGAGAGACAGAGAGCAGACTGATGCCGGGGTTCACGGTAACGCAGAGAGGGAGAGTGAGAAAGAGAGAGACAAAGAGCAGACTGATGCAGGGGTTCACGATAACGGAGAGAAGGAGAGAGAGAAAGAGAGAGGCAAAGAGCAGACTGATGTAGGGGTTCACATTAACGGAGAGAGGGAGAGGGAAAGAGAGAGTGACAAAGAGCAGACAAATACAGGGTTTCACGGTAACGGAGAGAGGGAGAGTGAGAAAGAGAGAGACAAAGAGCAGACTGATGCAGGGGTTCACGGTAACGGAGAGAGGGAGAGTGTGAGAGAGAGAGACAAAAAGCAGACTGATGCAGGGGTTCACGGTTACAGAGAGAGGGAGAGTGAGAAAGAGAGAGACAAAGAGCAGACAGATGCAGGGGTTCACGGTAACGGAGAGAGGGAGAGTGAGAAAGAGAGAGACACAGAGCAGACTAATGCAGGTGTTCACGGTAACGGAGAGAGAGAGTGAGTAAGAGAGAGACAAAGAGCAGACTGATGCAGGGGTTCACGGTAACGGAGAGAAGGAGAGAGAGAAAGAGAGAGGCAAAGAGCAGACTAATGCAGGGGTTCACGGTAACGGAGAGAGGGAGAGTGAGAAAGAGAGAGACAAAGAGCAGACTGATGCAGGGGTTCACGATAGCAGAGAGAGAGAGTGTGAGAAAGAGAGAGACAAAGAGCAGACTGATGCAGGTGTTCACGGTAACAGAGAGAGGGAGAGTGAGAGAGAGAGAGACAAAGAGCAGACTGAAGCAGAGGTTTACGGTAACGGAGATAGGGAGAGCGAAAAAGAGAGAGACAAAGAGCAGACCGATGCAGGGGTTCACGGTAACGGAGAGAGGGAGAGTGAGAGAGAGAGAGACAAAGAGCAGACTGATGCAGGGGTTCATGGTTATGGAGAGAGGGAGAGTGAGAAAGAGAGAGACAGAGAGCAGACTGATGCAGGGGTTCATGGTAACGGAGAGAGGGAGAGTGAGAAAGAGAGAGACAAAGAGCAGACTAATGCAGGGGTTCACGGTAATGGAGAGAGGGAGAGTGAGACAGAGAGAGACAAAGATCAGACTGAATCAGGGGTTCACGGTAACGGAGAGAGGGAGAGCGAGGGAGAGAGAGAGAGAGAGAAAGAGCAGACTGATGCAGGTGTTTACGGTAACAGAGAGAGGGAGAGTGAGAGAGAGAGAGACAAAGAGCAGACTGATGCAGGGGTTCGCGGTAACGGAGAGAGGGAGAGCGAGAACGAGATAGAGAAAGAGCAGACTGATGCAGGGGTTGATGGTAACAGAGAGAGGGAGAGCGAGAAAGAGAGAGACAAAGTGCAGACAGATGCAGGGGTTCACGGTAACAGAGAGAGGGAGAGTGCGAGAGAGAGAGACAAAGAGCAGACTGATACAGGGGTTCACGGTTAAGGAGAGAGGGTGAGTGAGAAAGAGAGAGTCAAAGAGCTGACCGATGCAGCGGTTTACGTTAACAGAGAGAGGGAGAGCGAGAAAGAGAGAGACAAAGAGCAGACCGATGCAGGGGTTCACGGTAACAGAGAGAGGGAGAGTGAGAGCGAGAGAGACAAAGAGCAGACTGATGCAGGGGTTCACGGTTACGGAGAGAGGGAGAGTGAGAAAGAGAGAGACAAAGAGCAGACTGATGCAGGGGTTCATGGTAACGGAGAGAGGGAGAGTGAGAAAGAGAGAGACAGAGAGCAGACTGATGCCGGGGTTCACGGTAACGCAGAGAGGGAGAGTGAGAAAGAGAGAGACAAAGAGCAGACTGATGCAGGGGTTCACGATAACGGAGAGAAGGAGAGAGAGAAAGAGAGAGGCAAAGAGCAGACTGATGTAGGGGTTCACATTAACGGAGAGAGGGAGAGGGAAAGAGAGAGTGACAAAGAGCAGACAAATACAGGGTTTCACGGTAACGGAGAGAGGGAGAGTGAGAAAGAGAGAGACAAAGAGCAGACTGATGCAGGGGTTCACGGTAACGGAGAGAGGGAGAGTGTGAGAGAGAGAGACAAAAAGCAGACTGATGCAGGGGTTCACGGTTACAGAGAGAGGGAGAGTGAGAAAGAGAGAGACAAAGAGCAGACAGATGCAGGGGTTCACGGTAACGGAGAGAGGGAGAGTGAGAAAGAGAGAGACACAGAGCAGACTAATGCAGGTGTTCACGGTAACGGAGAGAGAGAGTGAGTAAGAGAGAGACAAAGAGCAGACTGATGCAGGGGTTCACGGTAACGGAGAGAAGGAGAGAGAGAAAGAGAGAGGCAAAGAGCAGACTAATGCAGGGGTTCACGGTAACGGAGAGAGGGAGAGTGAGAAAGAGAGAGACAAAGAGCAGACTGATGCAGGGGTTCACTGTAACGGACAAAGGGAGAGTGAGAAACAGAGAGACAATGAGCAGATTGATGCAGGTGTTCACGGTAACAGAGAGAGGGAGAGTGAGAGAGAGAGAGACAAAGAGCAGACTGAAGCAGAGGTTTACGGTAACGGAGATAGGGAGAGCGAAAAAGAGAGAGACAAAGAGCAGACCGATGCAGGGGTTCACGGTAACGGAGAGAGGGAGAGTGAGAAAGAGAGAGAGACAAAGAGCAGACTGATGCAGGGGTTCACGGTAACGGAGAGAAGGAGAGTGAGAGAGAGAGACAAAGAGCAGACTGATGCAGGGGTTCACGGTAACGGAGATAGGGAGAGCGAGACAGAGAGAGACAGAGAGCAGACTGATGCCGGGGTTCACGGTAACGCAGAGAGGGAGAGTGAGAAAGAGAGAGACAAAGAGCAGACTGATGCAGGGGTTCACGATAACGGAGAGAAGGAGAGAGAGAAAGAGAGAGGCAAAGAGCAGACTGATGTAGGGGTTCACGGTAACGGAGAGAGGGAGAGGGAGAGAGAGAGAGACAAAGAGCAGACAAATGCAGGGTTTCACGGTAACGGAGAGAGGGAGTGTGAGAAAGAGGGAGACAAAGTGCAGACTGATGCAGGGGTTCACGGTAAAGGAGAGAGGAAGAGTGAGAAAGAGAGACAAAGAGCAGACTGTTGCAGGGGTTCATGGTAACGGAGAGAGGGAGAGTGAGAAAGAGTGAGACAAAGCGCAGACTGATGCAGGGTTCACGGTTACGGAGAGAGGGAGAGTGGGAAAGAGAGAGACAAAGAGCAGACTGATGCAGGGGTTCACGGTAGCAGAGAGAGAGAGTGTGAGAAAGAGAGAGACAAAGAGCAGACTGATGCAGGTGTTCACGGTAATGGAGAGAGTGAGAGTGAGAGAGAGAGAGAGACAAAGAGCTGACCGATGCAGCGGTTTACGTTAACGGAGAGAGGAAGAGCGAGAAAGAGAGAGACAAAGAGCAGACCGATGCAGGGGTTCACGGTAACAGAGAGAGGGAGAGTGAGAGAGAGAGAGACAAAGAGCAGACTGATGCAGGGGTTCACGGTTACGGAGAGAGGGAGAGTGAGAAAGAGAGAGACAAAGAACAGACTGATGCAGGGGTTCATGGTAACGGAGAGAGGGAGAGTGAGAAAGAGAGAGACAAAGAGCAGACTGATGCATGGGTTCACAGTACAGGAGAGAGGTAGAGTGAGAAAGAGAGAGACAAAGAGCAGACTGATGCAGGGGTTCACGGTAACAGAGAGAAGGAGAGAGAGAAAGAGAGAGGCAAAGAGCAGACTAATGCAGGGGTTCACGGTAATGGAGAGAGGGAGAGTGAGACAGAGAGAGACAAAGATCAGACTGAATCAGGGGTTCACGGTAACGGAGAGAGGGAGAGCGAGAGAGAGAGAGTGAGAGAGAAAGAGCAGACTGATGCAGGTGTTTACGGTAACAGAGAGAGGGAGAGTGAGAGAGAGAGAGACAAAGAGCAGACTGATGCAGGGCTTCACGGTAACGGAGAGAGGGAGAGCGAGAAAGAGATAGAGAAAGAGCAGACTGATGCAGGGGTTGACGGTAACAGAGAGAGGGAGAGCGAGAAAGAGAGAGACAAAGTGCAGACAGATGCAGGGGTTCACGGTAACAGAGAGAGGGAGAGTGCGAGAGAGAGAGACAAAGAGCAGACAGATGCAGGGGTTCACGGTTAAGGAGAGAGGGAGAGTGAGAAAGAGAGAGACAAAGAGCAGACTGATGCAGGGGTTCACGGTAGCAGAGAGAGAGAGTGTGAGAAAGAGAGAGACAAAGAGCAGACTGATGCAGGTGTTCACGGTAATGGAGAGAGTGAGAGTGAGAGAGAGAGAGAGTCAAAGAGCTGACCGATGCAGCGGTTTACGTTAACGGAGAGAGGGAGAGCGAGAAAGAGAGAGACAAAGAGCAGACCGATGCAGGGGTTCACGGTAACAGAGAGAGGGAGAGTGAGAGAGAGAGAGACAAAGAGCAGACTGATGCAGGGGTTCATGGTTATGGAGAGAGGGAGAGTGAGAAAGAGAGAGACAGAGAGCAGACTGATGCAGGGGTTCATGGTAACGGAGAGAGGGAGAGTGAGAAAGAGAGAGACAAAGAGCAGACTAATGCAGGGGTTCACGGTAATGGAGAGAGGGAGAGTGAGACAGAGAGAGACAAAGATCAGACTGAATCAGGGGTTCACGGTAACGGAGAGAGGGAGAGCGAGAGAGAGAGAGAGAGAGAGAAAGAGCAGACTGATGCAGGTGTTTACGGTAACAGAGAGAGGGAGAGTGAGAGAGAGAGAGACAAAGAGCAGACTGATGCAGGGGTTCGCGGTAACGGAGAGAGGGAGAGCGAGAACGAGATAGAGAAAGAGCAGACTGATGCAGGGGTTGATGGTAACAGAGAGAGGGAGAGCGAGAAAGAGAGAGACAAAGTGCAGACAGATGCAGGGGTTCACGGTAACAGAGAGAGGGAGAGTGCGAGAGAGAGAGACAAAGAGCAGACTGATACAGGGGTTCACGGTTAAGGAGAGAGGGTGAGTGAGAAAGAGAGAGTCAAAGAGCTGACCGATGCAGCGGTTTACGTTAACAGAGAGAGGGAGAGCGAGAAAGAGAGAGACAAAGAGCAGACCGATGCAGGGGTTCACGGTAACAGAGAGAGGGAGAGTGAGAGCGAGAGAGACAAAGAGCAGACTGATGCAGGTGTTCACGGTTACGGAGAGAGGGAGAGTGAGAAAGAGAGAGACAAAGAGCAGACTGATGCAGGGGTTCATGGTAACGGAGAGAGGGAGAGTGAGAAAGAGAGAGACAAGGAGCAGACTGATGCAGGGGTTCACAGTACCGGAGAGAGGTAGAGTGAGAAAGAGAGAGACAAAGAGCAGACTGATGCAGGGGTTCACGGTAACGGAGAGAAGGAGAGAGAGAAAGAGAGAGGCAAAGAGCAGACTAATGCAGGGGTTCACGGTAATGGAGAGAGGGAGAGTGAGACAGAGAGAGACAAAGAGCAGACTGAATCAGGGGTTCACGGTAACGGAGAGAGGGAGAGCGAGAGAGAGAGAGAGAGAGAGAAAGAGCAGACTGATGCAGGTGTTTACGGTAACAGAGAGAGGGAGAGTGAGAGAGAGAGACAAAGAGCAGACTGATGCAGGGGTTCGCGGTAACGGAGAGAGGGAGAGCGAGAAAGAGATAGAGAAAGAGCAGACTGATGCAGGGGTTCACGGTAACGGAGAGAGGGAGAGCGAGAAAGAGAGAGACAGAGAGCAGACTCATGCAGGGGTTCACGGTAAAAGAGAGAGGGAGAGTGAGAGAGAGAGAGAGGAAGAGCAGACTGATGCAGGGTTCACGGTTACGGAGAGAGCGAGAGTTTGAAAGATAGATACAAAGAGCAGACTGATGCAGGTGTTCACGGTAACAGAGAGAAGAAGAGTGAGAGAGAGAGAGACAAAGAGCAGACTGATGCAGGTGTTCACGGTAACAGAGAGAAGAAGAGTGAGAGAGCGAGAGACAAAGAGCAGAGTGATACAGTGGTTCACGGTAACGGAGATAGGGAGAGCGAGAAAGAGAGATACAGAGAGCAGACTGAAGCAGGGGTTCACTGTAACGGAGAGAGGGAGAGTGAGAAAGAGAGAGACAAAGAGCAGACTGATGTAGGGCTTCATGGTAACGGAGAGACGGAGAGTGAGAAAGAGAGAGACAAATTTCAGATTGATGCAGGGCTTCACGGTAACAGAGAGAGGGAGAGTGAGAAAGAGAGAGACAAAGAGCAGACTGATGCAGGGGTTCACGGTAACGGAGAGAGGGAGAGTGAGAAAGAGAGAGACAAAGAGCAGACTGATGCAGGTGTTCACGGTAATGGAGAGAGGGAGAGTGAGAGAGAGAGACAAAGAGCAGACTGATGCAGGGCTTCACCGTAACGGAGAGAGGGAGAACGAGAAAGAGAGAGACAAAGAGGAGACAGATGCAGGGGTTCACGGTAATGGAGAGAGGGAGAGGGAGAAAGAGCGAGACAAAGAGCGGACTGATGCAGCGGTTCACGGTAACAGAGAGAGGGAGAGTGAGAGAGAGAGAGAGACAAAGAGCAGACTGATGCAGGGGTTCACGGTAACGGAGAGAGGGAGAGCGAGAAAGAGAGAGACAAAGAGCAGACTGATGCAGGTGTTCACTGTAACGGAGAGAGGGAGAGCGAGAAAGAGAGAGACAAAGAGCAGACTGATGCAGGGGTTCACAGTAACGGAGAGAGGGAGAGTGAGAGAGAGAGAGACAAAGAGCAGACTGATGCAGGGGTTCACGGTAACGGAGAGAGGGAGAGTGAGAAAGAGAGAGACAAAGTGCAGACCGATGCAGGGGTTCACGGTAACGGAGAGAGGGAGAGGGAGAAAGAGCGAGACAAAGAGCGGACTGATGCAGCGGTTCACGGTAACAGAGAGAGGGAGAGTGAGAGAGAGAGAGAGACAAAGAGCAGACTGATGCAGGGGTTCACGGTAACGGAGAGAGGGAGAGCGAGAAAGAGAGAGACAAAGAGCAGACTGATGCAGGTGTTCACTGTAACGGAGAGAGGGGGAGCGAGAAAGAGAGAGACAAAGAGCAGACTGATGCAGGGGTTCACGGTAACGGAGAGAGGGAGAGTGAGAGAGAGAGAGACAAAGAGCAGACTGATGCAGGGGTTCACGGTAACGGAGAGAGGGAGAGTGAGAAAGAGAGAGACAAAGTGCAGACCGATGCAGGGGTTCACGGTAACAGAGAGAGGGAGAGTGAGAGAGAGAGAGACAAAGAGCAGACTGATGCAGGGGTTCACGGTTACAGAGAGAGGGAGAGTGAGAAAGAGAGAGACAAAGAGCAGACCGATGCAGGGGTTCACGGTAACAGAGAGAGGGAGAGTGTGAGAGAGAGAGACAAAGAGCAGACTGATGCAGGGGTTCACGGTTACAGAGGGAGAGTGAGAAAGAGAGAGACAAAGAGCAGACTGATGCAGGGGTTCACGGTAACGGAGAGAGGGAGAGTGTGAGAGCGAGAGACAAAGAGCAGACTGATGCAGGGGTTCATGGTTACAGAGAGAGGGAGAGTGTGAAAGATAGATACAAAGAGCAGACTGATGCAGGTGTTCACGGTAACAGAGAGAAGAAGAGTGAGAGAGAGAGAGACAAAGAGCAGACTGAAGCAGCTGTTCACGGTAACAGAGAGAAGAAGAGTGAGAGAGAGAGAGACAAAGAGCAGAGTGATACAGGGGTTCACGGTAACGGAGATAGGGAGAGCGAGAAAGAGAGATACAGAGAGCAGACTGAAGCAGGGGTTCACTGTAACGGAGAGAGGGAGAGTGAGAAAGAGAGAGACAAAGAGCAGACTGATGTAGGGCTTCATGGTAACGGAGAGACGGAGAGTGAGAAAGAGAGAGACAAATTTCAGATTGATGCAGGGCTTCACGGTAACAGAGAGAGGGAGAGTGAGAAAGAGAGAGACAAAGAGCAGACTGATGCAGGGGTTCACGGTAACGGAGAGAGGGAGAGTGAGAAAGAGAGAGACAAAGAGCAGACTGATGCAGGTGTTCACGGTAATGGAGAGAGGGAGAGTGTGAGAGAGAGAGACAAAGAGCAGACTGATGCAGGGCTTCACCGTAACGGAGAGAGGGAGAACGAGAAAGAGAGAGACAAAGAGGAGACAGATGCAGGGGTTCACGGTAACGGAGAGAGGGAGAGGGAGAAAGAGCGAGACAAAGAGCGGACTGATGCAGTGGTTCATGGTAACATAGAGAGGGAGAGTGAGAGAGAGAGAGAGACAAAGAGCAGACTGATGCAGGGGTTCACGGTAACGGAGAGAGGGAGAGCGAGAAAGAGAGAGACAAAGAGCAGACTGATGCAGGTGTTCACTGTAACGGAGAGAGGGAGAGCGAGAAAGAGAGAGACAAAGAGCAGACTGATGCAGGGGTTCAAGGTAACGGAGAGAGGGAGAGTGAGAGAGAGAGAGACAAAGAGCAGACTGATGCAGGGGTTCACGGTAACGGAGAGAGGGAGAGTGAGAAAGAGAGAGACAAAGTGCAGACCGATGCAGGGGTTCACGGTAACAGAGAGAGGGAGAGTGAGAGAGAGAGAGACAAAGAGCAGACTGATGTAGGGGTTCACGGTTACAGAGAGAGGGAGAGTGAGAAAGAGAGAGACAAAGAGCAGACCGATGCAGGGGTTCACGGTAACAGAGAGAGGGAGAGTGTGAGAGAGAGAGACAAAGCGCAGACTGATGCAGGGGTTCATGGTTACAGAGGGAGAGTGAGAAAGAGAGAGACAAAGAGCAGACTGATGCAGGGGTTCATGGTTACAGAGGGAGAGTGAGAAAGAGAGAGACAAAGAGCAGACTGATGCAGGGGTTCATGGTTACAGAGGGAGAGTGAGAAAGAGAGAGACAAAGAGCAGACTGATGCAGGGGTTCATGGTTACAGAGGGAGAGTGAGAAAGAGAGAGACAAAGAGCAGACTGATGCAGGGGTTCATGGTTACAGAGGGAGAGTGAGAAAGAGAGAGACAAAGAGCAGACCGATGCAGGGGTTCACGGTAACAGAGAGAGGGAGAGTGTGAGAGAGAGAGACAAAGCGCAGACTGATGCAGGGGTTCATGGTTACAGAGGGAGAGTGAGAAAGAGAGAGACAAAGAGCAGACTGATGCAGGGGTTCATGGTTACAGAGGGAGAGTGAGAAAGAGAGAGACAAAGAGCAGACTGATGCAGGGGTTCACGGTAAGGAAACAGGGAGAGTGAGAGAGAGAGAGACAAAGAGCAGACTGATGCAGGGGTTCACGGTAACGCAGAGAGGGAGAGTGAGAAAGAGAGAGAGACAAAGAGCAGACTGATGCAGGGGTTCACGGTAATGGAGATAGGGAGAGCGAGACAGAGAGAGACAGAGAGCAGACTGATGCCGGGGTTCACGGAAACGGAGAGGGGGAGAGCGAGAAAGAAAGTGACAAAGAGCAGACTGATGCAGGGGTTCACGGTAACGGAGAGAGGGAGAGTGAGAGAGAGAGAGACAAAGAGCAGACTGATGAAGGTGCTCACGGTAACGGAGAGAGGGAGAGCGAGAAAGAGAGAAAGACAAAGAGCAGACTGATGCAGGGGTTCGCGGTAACGGAGAGAGGGAGAGTGAGAAAGAGAGAGACAAAGAGCAGACTAATGCAGGGGTTCACGGTAACGGAGAGAGGGAGAGTGAGAAAGAGAGTGACAAAGAGCAGATTGATGCAGGGTTTCACGGTAACAGAGAGAGGGAGAGTGAGAAAGAGAGAGTCAAAGAGCAGACTGATGCAGCTGTTCTCGGTAACGGAGAAAGGGAGAGTGAGAAAGAGAGAGACAAAGAGCGTACTGATGCAGGGGTTCACAGTAACATAGAGAGGGAGAGTGAGAAAGAGAGAGACTGAGAGCAGACTGATGCAAGGGTTCATGTTAACGGAGATAGGGAGAGTGAGAAAGAGTGAGACAGAGAGCAGACTGATGCAGGGGTTCACGGTAACGGAGAGACGGATAGTGATAAAGAGAGAGACAAAGAGCAGACTGATGCAGGGGTTCACGGTAACAGAGAGAGGGAGAGTGAGAGAGAGAGAGACAAAGAGCAGACTGATGCAGGGGTTCACGGTAACGGAGAGAAGGAGAGTGAGAGAGAGAGACAAAGAGCAGACTGATGCAGGGGTTCACGGTAACGGAGATAGGGAGAGCGAGAAAGAGAGAGACAGAGAGCAGACTCATGCAGGGGTTCACGGTAACAGAGAGAGGGAGAGTGAGAGAGAGAGAGAGGAAGAGCAGACTGATGCAGGGTTCACGGTTACGGAGAGAGCGAGAGTTTGAAAGATAGATACAAAGAGCAGACTGATGCAGGTGTTCACGGTAACAGAGAGAAGAAGAGTGAGAGAGAGAGAGACAAAGAGCAGACTGATGCAGGTGTTCACGGTAACAGAGAGAAGAAGAGTGAGAGAGCGAGAGACAAAGAGCAGAGTGATACAGGGGTTCACGGTAACGGAGATAGGGAGAGCGAGAAAGAGAGATACAGAGAGTAGACTGAAGCAGGGGTTCACTGTAACAGAGAGAGGGAGAGTGAGAAAGAGAGAGACAAAGAGCAGACTGATGTAGGGCTTCATGGTAACAGAGAGACGGAGAGTGAGAAAGAGAGAGACAAATTTCAGATTGATGCAGGGCTTCACGGTAACAGAGAGAGGGAGAGTGAGAAAGAGAGAGACAAAGAGCAGACTGATGCAGGGGTTCACGGTAACGGAGAGAGGGAGAGTGAGAAAGAGAGAGACAAAGAGCAGACTGATGCAGGTGTTCACGGTAATGGAGAGAGGGAGAGTGAGAGAGAGAGACAAAGAGCAGACTGATGCAGGGCTTCACCGTAACGGAGAGAGGGAGAACGAGAAAGAGAGAGACAAAGAGGAGACAGATGCAGGGGTTCACGGTAACGGAGAGAGGGAGAGGGAGAAAGAGCGAGACAAAGAGCGGACTGATGCAGCGGTTCACGGTAACAGAGAGAGGGAGAGTGAGAGACAGAGAGAGACAAAGAGCAGACTGATGCAGGGGTTCACGGTAACGGAGAGAGGGAGAGCGAGAAAGAGAGAGACAAAGAGCAGACTGATGCAGGTGATCACTGTAACGGAGAGAGGGAGAGCGAGAAAGAGAGAGACAAAGAGCAGACTGATGCAGGGGTTCACGGTAACGGAGAGAGGGAGAGTGAGAGAGCGAGAGACAAAGAGCAGACTGATGCAGGGGTTCACGGTAACGGAGAGAGGGAGAGTGAGAAAGAGAGAGACAAAGTGCAGACCGATGCAGGGGTTCACGGTAACAGAGAGAGGGAGAGTGAGAGAGAGAGAGACAAAGAGCAGACTGATGCAGGGGTTCACGGTTACAGAGAGAGGGAGAGTGAGAAAGAGAGAGACAAAGAGCAGACCGATGCAGGGGTTCACGGTAACAGAGAGAGGGAGAGTGTGAGAGAGAGAGACAAAGAGCAGACTGATGCAGGGGTTCACGGTTACAGAGGGAGAGTGAGAAAGAGAGAGACAAAGAGCAGACTGATGGAGGTGTTCACGGTAACGGAGAGAGGGTGAGTGTGAGAGAGAGGGACAAAGAGCAGACTGATGCAGGGGTTCACGGTTACAGAGAGAGGGAGAGTGAGAAAGAGAGAGACAAAGAGCAGACTGATGCAGGGGTTCACGGTAACGGAGAGAGGGAGAGTGAGAAAGAGAGAGACAAAGAGCAGACTAATGCAGGTGTTCACAGTAACGGAGAGAGAGAGTGAGTAAGAGAGAGACAAAGAGCAGACTGATGCAGGGGTTCACGGTAACGGAGAGAAGGAGAGAGAGAAAGAGCCAAAGAGCAGACTAATGCAGGGGTTCACGGTAACGGAGAGAGGGAGAGTGAGAAAGAGAGAGACAAAGAGCAGACTGATGCAGGGGTTCACGGTAACGGAGAGAGGGAGAGTGAGAAAGAGAGAGACAAAGAGCAGACTGATGCAGGGGTTCACTGTAACGGACAAAGGGAGAGTGAGAAACAGAGAGACAATGAGCAGATTGATGCAGGTATTCACGGTAACAGAGAGAGGGAGAGGGAGAGAGAGAGAGACAAAGAGCAGACTGAAGCAGAGGTTTACGGTAACGGAGATAGGGAGAGCGAAAAAGAGAGAGACAAAGAGCAGACCGATGCAGGTGTTCACGGTAACGGAGAGAGGGAGAGTGAGAAAGAGAGAGAGACAAAGAGCAGACTGATGCAGGGGTTCACGGTAACGGAGAGAAGGAGAGTGAGAGAGAGAGACAAAGAGCAGACTGATGCAGGGGTTCACGGTAACGGAGATAGGGAGAGCGTGACAGAGAGAGACAGAGAGCAGACTGATGCCGGGGTTCACGGTAACGCAGAGAGGGAGAGTGAGAAAGAGAGAGACAAAGAGCAGACTGATGCAGGGGTTCACGATAACGGAGAGAAGGAGAGAGAGAAAGAGAGAGGCAAAGAGCAGACTGATGTAGGGGTTCACATTAACGGAGAGAGGGAGAGGGAAAGAGAGAGTGACAAAGAGCAGACAAATACAGGGTTTCACGGTAACGGAGAGAGGGAGAGTGAGAAAGAGAGAGACAAAGAGCAGACTGATGCAGGGGTTCACGGTAACGGAGAGAGGGAGAGTGTGAGAGAGAGAGACAAAAAGCAGACTGATGCAGGGGTTCACGGTTACAGAGAGAGGGAGAGTGAGAAAGAGAGAAACAAAGAGCAGACAGATGCAGGGGTTCACGGTAACGGAGAGAGGGAGAGTGAGAAAGAGAGAGACACAGAGCAGACTAATGCAGGTGTTCACGGTAACGGAGAGAGAGAGTGAGTAAGAGAGAGACAAAGAGCAGACTGATGCAGGGGTTCACGGTAACGGAGAGAAGGAGAGAGAGAAAGAGAGAGGCAAAGAGCAGACTAATGCAGGGGTTCACGGTAACGGAGAGAGGGAGAGTGAGAAACAGAGAGACAATGAGCAGATTGATGCAGGTGTTCACGGTAACAGAGAGAGGGAGAGTGAGAGAGAGAGAGACAAAGAGCAGACTGAAGCAGAGGTTTACGGTAACGGAGATAGGGAGAGCGAAAAAGAGAGAGACAAAGAGCAGACCGATGCAGGGGTTCACGGTAACGGAGAGAGGGAGAGTGAGAAAGAGAGAGAGACAAAGAGCAGACTGATGCAGGGGTTCACGGTAACGGAGAGAAGGAGAGTGAGAGAGAGAGACAAAGAGCAGACTGATGCAGGGGTTCACGGTAACGGAGATAGGGAGAGCGAGACAGAGAGAGACAGAGAGCAGACTGATGCCGGGGTTCACGGTAACGCAGAGAGGGAGAGTGAGAAAGAGAGAGACAAAGAGCAGACTGATGCAGGGGTTCACGATAACGGAGAGAAGGAGAGAGAGAAAGAGAGAGGCAAAGAGCAGACTGATGTAGGGGTTCACGGTAACGGAGAGAGGGAGAGGGAGAGAGAGAGAGACAAAGAGCAGACAAATGCAGGGTTTCACGGTAACAGAGAGAGGGAGTGTGAGAAAGAGGGAGACAAAGTGCAGACTGATGCAGGGGTTCACGGTAAAGGAGAGAGGAAGAGTGAGAAAGAGAGACAAAGAGCAGACTGATGCAGGGGTTCATGGTAACGGAGAGAGGGAGAGTGAGAAAGAGTGAGACAAAGCGCAGACTGATGCAGGGTTCACGGTTACGGAGAGAGGGAGAGTGGGAAAGAGAGAGACAAAGAGCAGACTGATGCAGGGGTTCACGGTAGCAGAGAGAGAGAGTGTGAGAAAGAGAGAGACAAAGAGCAGACTGATGCAGGTGTTCACGGTAATGGAGAGAGTGAGAGTGAGAGAGAGAGAGAGACAAAGAGCTGACCGATGCAGCGGTTTACGTTAACGGAGAGAGGAAGAGCGAGAAAGAGAGAGACAAAGAGCAGACCGATGCAGGGGTTCACGGTAACAGAGAGAGGGAGAGTGAGAGAGAGAGAGACAAAGAGCAGACTGATGCAGGGGTTCACGGTTACGGAGAGAGGGAGAGTGAGAAAGAGAGAGACAAAGAACAGACTGATGCAGGGGTTCATGGTAACGGAGAGAGGGAGAGTGAGAAAGAGAGAGACAAAGAGCAGACTGATGCATGGGTTCACAGTACAGGAGAGAGGTAGAGTGAGAAAGAGAGAGACAAAGAGCAGACTGATGCAGAGATTCACGGTAACAGAGAGAAGGAGAGAGAGAAAGAGAGAGGCAAAGAGCAGACTAATGCAGGGGTTCACGGTAATGGAGAGAGGGAGAGTGAGACAGAGAGAGACAAAGATCAGACTGAATCAGGGGTTCACGGTAACGGAGAGAGGGAGAGCGAGAGAGAGAGAGTGAGAGAGAAAGAGCAGACTGATGCAGGTGTTTACGGTAACAGAGAGAGGGAGAGTGAGAGAGAGAGAGACAAAGAGCAGACTGATGCAGGGCTTCACGGTAACGGAGAGAGGGAGAGCGAGAAAGAGATAGAGAAAGAGCAGACTGATGCAGGGGTTGACGGTAACAGAGAGAGGGAGAGCGAGAAAGAGAGAGACAAAGTGCAGACAGATGCAGGGGTTCACGGTAACAGAGAGAGGGAGAGTGCGAGAGAGAGAGACAAAGAGCAGACAGATGCAGGGGTTCACGGTTAAGGAGAGAGGGAGAGTG
Source organism: Hemitrygon akajei (assembly GCF_048418815.1). Lineage (NCBI taxonomy): Eukaryota > Metazoa > Chordata > Chondrichthyes > Myliobatiformes > Dasyatidae > Hemitrygon > Hemitrygon akajei. Next base: position 43,893,942 of record NC_133151.1, read on the forward strand.
AGAAAGAGAGAGACAAAGAGCAGACTGATGCAGGGGTTCACGGTAGCAGAGAGAGAGAGTGTGAGAAAGAGAGAGACAAAGAGCAGACTGATGCAGGTGTTCACGGTAATGGAGAGAGTGAGAGTGAGAGAGAGAGAGAGTCAAAGAGCTGACCGATGCAGCGGTTTACGTTAACGGAGAGAGGGAGAGCGAGAAAGAGAGAGACAAAGAGCAGACCGATGCAGGGGTTCACGGTAACAGAGAGAGGGAGAGTGAGAGAGAGAGAGACAAAGAGCAGACTGATGCAGGGGTTCATGGTTATGGAGAGAGGGAGAGTGAGAAAGAGAGAGACAGAGAGCAGACTGATGCAGGGGTTCATGGTAACGGAGAGAGGGAGAGTGAGAAAGAGAGAGACAAAGAGCAGACTAATGCAGGGGTTCACGGTAATGGAGAGAGGGAGAGTGAGACAGAGAGAGACAAAGATCAGACTGAATCAGGGGTTCACGGTAACGGAGAGAGGGAGAGCGAGAGAGAGAGAGAGAGAGAGAAAGAGCAGACTGATGCAGGTGTTTACGGTAACAGAGAGAGGGAGAGTGAGAGAGAGAGAGACAAAGAGCAGACTGATGCAGGGGTTCGCGGTAACGGAGAGAGGGAGAGCGAGAACGAGATAGAGAAAGAGCAGACTGATGCAGGGGTTGATGGTAACAGAGAGAGGGAGAGCGAGAAAGAGAGAGACAAAGTGCAGACAGATGCAGGGGTTCACGGTAACAGAGAGAGGGAGAGTGCGAGAGAGAGAGACAAAGAGCAGACTGATACAGGGGTTCACGGTTAAGGAGAGAGGGTGAGTGAGAAAGAGAGAGTCAAAGAGCTGACCGATGCAGCGGTTTACGTTAACAGAGAGAGGGAGAGCGAGAAAGAGAGATACAAAGAGCAGATCGATGCAGGGGTTCACGGTAACAGAGAGAGGGAGAGTGAGAGCGAGAGAGACAAAGAGCAGACTGATGCAGGGGTTCACGGTTACGGAGAGAGGGAGAGTGAGAAAGAGAGAGACAAAGAGCAGACTGATGCAGGGGTTCATGGTAACGGAGAGAGGGAGAGTGAGAAAGAGAGAGACAAGGAGCAGACTGATGCAGGGGTTCACAGTACCGGAGAGAGGTAGAGTGAGAAAGAGAGAGACAAAGAGCAGACTGATGCAGGGGTTCACGGTAACGGAGAGAAGGAGAGAGAGAAAGAGAGAGGCAAAGAGCAGACTAATGCAGGGGTTCACGGTAATGGAGAGAGGGAGAGTGAGACAGAGAGAGACAAAGAGCAGACTGAATCAGGGGTTCACGGTAACGGAGAGAGGGAGAGCGAGAGAGAGAGAGAGAGAGAGAAAGAGCAGACTGATGCAGGTGTTTACGGTAACAGAGAGAGGGAGAGTGAGAGAGAGAGACAAAGAGCAGACTGATGCAGGGGTTCGCGGTAACGGAGAGAGGGAGAGCGAGAAAGAGATAGAGAAAGAGCAGACTGATGCAGGGGTTCACGGTAACGGAGAGAGGGAGAGCGAGAAAGAGAGAGACAGAGAGCAGACTCATGCAGGGGTTCACGGTAACAGAGAGAGGGAGAGTGAGAGAGAGAGAGAGGAAGAGCAGACTGATGCAGGGTTCACGGTTACGGAGAGAGCGAGAGTTTGAAAGATAGATACAAAGAGCAGACTGATGCAGGTGTTCACGGTAACAGAGAGAAGAAGAGTGAGAGAGAGAGAGACAAAGAGCAGACTGATGCAGGTGTTCACGGTAACAGAGAGAAGAAGAGTGAGAGAGCGAGAGACAAAGAGCAGGGTGATACAGTGGTTCACGGTAACGGAGATAGGGAGAGCGAGAAAGAGAGATACAGAGAGCAGACTGAAGCAGGGGTTCACTGTAACGGAGAGAGGGAGAGTGAGAAAGAGAGAGACAAAGAGCAGACTGATGTAGGGCTTCATGGTAACGGAGAGACGGAGAGTGAGAAAGAGAGAGACAAATTTCAGATTGATGCAGGGCTTCACGGTAACAGAGAGAGGGAGAGTGAGAAAGAGAGAGACAAAGAGCAGACTGATGCAGGGGTTCACGGTAACGGAGAGAGGGAGAGTGAGAAAGAGAGAGACAAAGAGCAGACTGATGCAGGTGTTCACGGTAATGGAGAGAGGGAGAGTGAGAGAGAGAGACAAAGAGCAGACTGATGCAGGGTTTCACCGTAACGGAGAGAGGGAGAACGAGAAAGAGAGAGACAAAGAGGAGACAGATGCAGGGGTTCACGGTAATGGAGAGAGGGAGAGGGAGAAAGAGCGAGACAAAGAGCGGACTGATGCAGCGGTTCACGGTAACAGAGAGAGGGAGAGTGAGAGAGAGAGAGAGACAAAGAGCAGACTGATGCAGGGGTTCACGGTAACGGAGAGAGGGAGAGCGAGAAAGAGAGAGACAAAGAGCAGACTGATGCAGGTGTTCACTGTAACGGAGAGAGGGAGAGCGAGAAAGAGAGAGACAAAGAGCAGACTGATGCAGGGGTTCACGGTAACGGAGAGAGGGAGAGTGAGAGAGAGAGAGACAAAGAGCAGACTGATGCAGGGGTTCACGGTAACGGAGAGAGGGAGAGTGAGAAAGAGAGAGACAAAGTGCAGACCGATGCAGGGGTTCACGGTAACAGAGAGAGGGAGAGTGAGAGAGAGAGAGACAAAGAGCAGACTGATGCAGGGGTTCACGGTTACAGAGAGAGGGAGAGTGAGAAAGAGAGAGACAAAGAGCAGACCGATGCAGGGGTTCACGGTAACAGAGAGAGGGAGAGTGTGAGAGAGAGAGACAAAGAGCAGACTGATGCAGGGGTTCACGGTTACAGAGGGAGAGTGAGAAAGAGAGAGACAAAGAGCAGACTGATGCAGGTGTTCACGGTAACGGAGAGAGGGTGAGTGTGAGAGAGAGGGACAAAGAGCAGACTGATGCAGGGGTTCACGGTTACAGAGAGAGGGAGAGTGAGAAAGAGAGAGACAAAGAGCAGACTGATGCAGGGGTTCACGGTAACGGAGAGAGGGAGAGTGAGAAAGAGAGAGACAAAGAGCAGACTAATGCAGGTGTTCACAGTAACGGAGAGAGAGAGTGAGTAAGAGAGAGACAAAGAGCAGACTGATGCAGGGGTTCACGGTAACGGAGAGAAGGAGAGAGAGAAAGAGCCAAAGAGCAGACTAATGCAGGGGTTCACGGTAACGGAGAGAGGGAGAGTGAGAAAGAGAGAGACAAAGAGCAGACTGATGCAGGGGTTCACGGTAACGGAGAGAGGGAGAGTGAGAAAGAGAGAGACAAAGAGCAGACTGATGCAGGGGTTCACTGTAACGGACAAAGGGAGAGTGAGAAACAGAGAGACAATGAGCAGATTGATGCAGGTATTCACGGTAACAGAGAGAGGGAGAGGGAGAGAGAGAGAGACAAAGAGCAGACTGAAGCAGAGGCTTACGGTAACGGAGATAGGGAGAGCGAAAAAGAGAGAGACAAAGAGCAGACCGATGCAGGTGTTCACGGTAACGGAGAGAGGGAGAGTGAGAAAGAGAGAGAGACAAAGAGCAGACTGATGCAGGGGTTCACGGTAACGGAGAGAAGGAGAGTGAGAGAGAGAGACAAAGAGCAGACTGATGCAGGGGTTCACGGTAACGGAGATAGGGAGAGCGTGACAGAGAGAGACAGAGAGCAGACTGATGCCGGGGTTCACGGTAACGCAGAGAGGGAGAGTGAGAAAGAGAGAGACAAAGAGCAGACTGATGCAGGGGTTCACGATAACGGAGAGAAGGAGAGAGAGAAAGAGAGAGGCAAAGAGCAGACTGATGTAGGGGTTCACATTAACGGAGAGAGGGAGAGGGAAAGAGAGAGTGACAAAGAGCAGACAAATACAGGGTTTCACGGTAACGGAGAGAGGGAGAGTGAGAAAGAGAGAGACAAAGAGCAGACTGATGCAGGGGTTCACGGTAACGGAGAGAGGGAGAGTGTGAGAGAGAGAGACAAAAAGCAGACTGATGCAGGGGTTCACGGTTACAGAGAGAGGGAGAGTGAGAAAGAGAGAGACAAAGAGCAGACAGATGCAGGGGTTCACGGTAACGGAGAGAGGGAGAGTGAGAAAGAGAGAGACACAGAGCAGACTAATGCAGGTGTTCACGGTAACGGAGAGAGAGAGTGAGTAAGAGAGAGACAAAGAGCAGACTGATGCAGGGGTTCACGGTAACGGAGAGAAGGAGAGAGAGAAAGAGAGAGGCAAAGAGCAGACTAATGCAGGGGTTCACGGTAACGGAGAGAGGGAGAGTGAGAAAGAGAGAGACAAAGAGCAGACTGATGCAGGGGTTCACTGTAACGGACAAAGGGAGAGTGAGAAACAGAGAGACAATGAGCAGATTGATGCAGGTGTTCACGGTAACAGAGAGAGGGAGAGTGAGAGAGAGAGAGACAAAGAGCAGACTGAAGCAGAGGTTTACGGTAACGGAGATAGGGAGAGCGAAAAAGAGAGAGACAAAGAGCAGACCGATGCAGGGGTTCACGGTAACGGAGAGAGGGAGAGTGAGAAAGAGAGAGAGACAAAGAGCAGACTGATGCAGGGGTTCACGGTAACGGAGAGAAGGAGAGTGAGAGAGAGAGACAAAGAGCAGACTGATGCAGGGGTTCACGGTAACGGAGATAGGGAGAGCGAGACAGAGAGAGACAGAGAGCAGACTGATGCCGGGGTTCACGGTAACGCAGAGAGGGAGAGTGAGAAAGAGAGAGACAAAGAGCAGACTGATGCAGGGGTTCACGATAACGGAGAGAAGGAGAGAGAGAAAGAGAGAGGCAAAGAGCAGACTGATGTAGGGGTTCACGGTAACGGAGAGAGGGAGAGGGAGAGAGAGAGAGACAAAGAGCAGACAAATGCAGGGTTTCACGGTAACGGAGAGAGGGAGTGTGAGAAAGAGGGAGACAAAGTGCAGACTGATGCAGGGGTTCACGGTAAAGGAGAGAGGAAGAGTGAGAAAGAGAGACAAAGAGCAGACTGATGCAGGGGTTCATGGTAACGGAGAGAGGGAGAGTGAGAAAGAGTGAGACAAAGCGCAGACTGATGCAGGGTTCACGGTTACGGAGAGAGGGAGAGTGGGAAAGAGAGAGACAAAGAGCAGACTGATGCAGGGGTTCACGGTAGCAGAGAGAGAGAGTGTGAGAAAGAGAGAGACAAAGAGCAGACTGATGCAGGTGTTCACGGTAATGGAGAGAGTGAGAGTGAGAGAGAGAGAGAGACAAAGAGCAGACTGATGCAGGTGTTCACGGTAATGGAGAGAGTGAGAGTGAGTGAGAGAGAGAGACAAAGAGCTGACCGATGCAGCGGTTTACGTTAACGGAGAGAGGAAGAGCGAGAAAGAGAGAGACAAAGAGCAGACCGATGCAGGGGTTCACGGTAACAGAGAGAGGGAGAGTGAGAGAGAGAGAGACAAAGAGCAGACTGATGCAGGGGTTCACGGTTACGGAGAGAGGGAGAGTGAGAAAGAGAGAGACAAAGAACAGACTGATGCAGGGGTTCATGGTAACGGAGAGAGGGAGAGTGAGAAAGAGAGAGACAAAGAGCAGACTGATGCATGGGTTCACAGTACAGGAGAGAGGTAGAGTGAGAAAGAGAGAGACAATGAGCAGACTGATGCAGGGGTTCACGGTAACAGAGAGAAGGAGAGAGAGAAAGAGAGAGGCAAAGAGCAGACTAATGCAGGGGTTCACGGTAATGGAGAGAGGGAGAGTGAGACAGAGAGAGACAAAGATCAGACTGAATCAGGGGTTCACGGTAACGGAGAGAGGGAGAGCGAGAGAGAGAGAGTGAGAGAGAAAGAGCAGACTGATGCAGGTGTTTACGGTAACAGAGAGAGGGAGAGTGAGAGAGAGAGAGACAAAGAGCAGACTGATGCAGGGGTTCGCGGTAACGGAGAGAGGGAGAGCGAGAAAGAGATAGAGAAAGAGCAGACTGATGCAGGGGTTGACGGTAACAGAGAGAGGGAGAGCGAGAAAGAGAGAGACAAAGTGCAGACAGATGCAGGGGTTCACGGTAACAGAGAGAGGGAGAGTGCGAGAGAGAGAGACAAAGAGCAGACAGATGCAGGGGTTCACGGTTAAGGAGAGAGGGAGAGTGAGAAAGAGAGAGACAAAGAGCAGACTGATGCAGGGGTTCACAGTAGCAGAGAGAGAGAGTGTGAGAAAGAGAGAGACAAAGAGCAGACTGATGCAGGTGTTCACGGTAATGGAGAGAGTGAGAGTGAGAGAGAGAGAGAGTCAAAGAGCTGACCGATGCAGCGGTTTACGTTAACGGAGAGAGGGAGAGCGAGAAAGAGAGAGACAAAGAGCAGACCGATGCAGGGGTTCACGGTAACAGAGAGAGGGAGAGTGAGAGAGAGAGAGACAGAGAGCAGACTGATGCAGGGGTTCATGGTTATGGAGAGAGGGAGAGTGAGAAAGAGAGAGACAGAGAGCAGACTGATGCAGGGGTTCATGGTAATGGAGAGAGGGAGAGTGAGAAAGAGAGAGACAAAGAGCAGACTAATGCAGGGGTTCACGGTAATGGAGAGAGGGAGAGTGAGACAGAGAGAGACAAAGATCAGACTGAATCAGGGGTTCACGGTAACGGAGAGAGGGAGAGCGAGAGAGAGAGAGAGAGAGAGAAAGAGCAGACTGATGCAGGTGTTTACGGTAACAGAGAGAGGGAGAGTGAGAGAGAGAGAGACAAAGAGCAGACTGATGCAGGGGTTCGCGGTAACGGAGAGAGGGAGAGCGAGAAAGAGATAGAGAAAGAGCAGACTGATGCAGGGGTTGACGGTAACAGAGAGAGGGAGAGCGAGAAAGAGAGAGACAAAGTGCAGACAGATGCAGGGGTTCACGGTAACAGAGAGAGGGAGAGTGCGAGAGAGAGAGACAAAGAGCAGACTGATACAGGGGTTCACGGTTAAGGAGAGAGGGTGAGTGAGAAAGAGAGAGACAAAGAGCAGACTGATGCAGGGGTTCACGGTAGCAGAGAGAGAGTGTGAGAAAGAGAGAGAGAGTCAAAGAGCTGACCGATGCAGCGGTTTACGTTAACGGAGAGAGGGAGAGCGAGAAAGAGAGAGACAAAGAGCAGACCGATGCAGGGGTTCACGGTAACAGAGAGAGGGAGAGTGAGAGCGAGAGAGACAAAGAGCAGACTGATGCAGGGGTTCACGGTTACGGAGAGAGGGAGAGTGAGAAAGAGAGAGACAAAGAGCAGACTGATGCAGGGGTTCATGGTAACGGAGAGAGGGAGAGTGAGAAAGAGAGAGACAAGGAGCAGACTGATGCAGGGGTTCACAGTACCGGAGAGAGGTAGAGTGAGAAAGAGAGAGACAAAGAGCAGACTGATGCAGGGGTTCACGGTAACGGAGAGAAGGAGAGAGAGAAAGAGAGAGGCAAAGAGCAGACTAATGCAGGGGTTCACGGTAATGGAGAGAGGGAGAGTGAGACAGAGAGAGACAAAGAGCAGACTGAATCAGGGGTTCACGGTAACGGAGAGAGGGAGAGCGAGAGAGAGAGAGAGAGAGAGAAAGAGCAGACTGATGCAGGTGTTTACGGTAACAGAGAGAGGGAGAGTGAGAGAGAGAGACAAAGAACAGACTGATGCAGGGGTTCGCGGTAACGGAGAGAGGGAGAGCGAGAAAGAGATAGAGAAAGAGCAGACTGATGCAGGGGTTGACGGTAACAGAGAGAGGGAGAGCGAGAAAGAGAGAGACAAAGTGCAGACAGATGCAGGGGTTCACGGTAACAGAGAGAGGGAGAGTGCGAGAGAGGGAGACAAAGAGCAGACTGATGCAGGGGTTCACGGTTAAGGAGAGAGGGAGAGTGAGAAAGAGAGAGACAAAGAGCAGACTGATGCAGGGTTTCACGGTAACGGAGAGAGGGAGTGTGAGAAAGAGGGAGACAAAGAGCAGATTGATGCAGGGGTTCATGGTAACGGAGAGAGGGAGAGGGAGAAAGAGAGAGACAAAGAGCAGACTGATGCAGGGGTTCATGGTAACGGAGAGAGGGAGAGTGAGAGAGAGGACAAAGCGCAGACTGATGCAGGGGTTCACGGTAATGGAGAGAGTGAGAGTGAGAGAGAGACAAAGAGCAGACCGATGCAGCGGTTTACGTTAACGGAGAGAGGGAGAGCGAGAAAGAGAGAGACAAAGAGCAGACCGATGCAGGGGTTCACGGTAACAGAGAGAGGGAGAGTGAGAAAGAGAGAGACAAAGAGCAGACTGATGCAGGGGTTCATGGTAACGGAGAGAGGGAGAGTGAGAAAGAGTGAGACAAAGAGCAGACTGATGCAGGGCTTCACGGTAACGGAGAGAGGGAGAGGGAGAAAGAGATAGACAAAGTGCAGACAAATGCAGGGTTTCACGGTAACGGAGAGAGGGAGTGTGACAAAGAGGGAGACAAAGAGCAGACTGATGCAGGGGTTCACGGTAAAGGAGAGAGGAAGAGTGATAAAGAGAGAGACAAAGAGCAGACTGATGCAGGGGTTCACGGTAACGGAGAGAAGGAGAGTGAGAGAGAGAGACAAAGAGCAGACTGATGCAGGGGTTCACGGTAACGGAGAGAGGGAGAGTGAGAAAGAGAGAGACAAAGAGCAGACTGATGCAGGGGTTCACGGTAGCAGAGAGAGAGAGTGTGAGAAAGAGAGAGACAAAGAGCAGACTGATGCAGGTGTTCACGGTAACGGAGAGAGGGAGAGTGAGAGAGAGAGAGACAAAGAGCTGACCGATGCAGCGGTTTACATTAACGGAGAGAGGGAGAGCGAGAAAGAGAGAGACAAAGAGCAGACCGATGCAGGGGTTCACGGTAACAGAGAGAGGGAGAGTGAGAGAGAGAGAGACAAAGAGCAGACTGATGCAGGGGTTCACGGTTACGGAGAGAGGGAGTGAGAAAGAGAGAGACAAAGAGCAGACTGATGCAGGGGTTCATTGTAACGGAGAGAGGGAGAGTGAGAAAGAGAGAGACAAAGAGCAGACTGATGCAGGGGTTCACGGTAACGGAGAGAAGGAGAGAGAGAAAGAGAGACACAAAGAGCAGATTGATGCAGGGGTTCATGGTAACGGAGAGAGGGAGAGGAAGAAAGAGAGAGACAAAGAGCAGACTGATGCAGGGGTTCACGGTAATGGAGAGAGTGAGAGTGAGAGAGAGACAAAGAGCAGACCGATGCAGCGGTTTACGTTAACGGAGAGAGGGAGAGCGAGAAAGAGAGAGACAAAGAGCAGACCGATGCAGGGGTTCACGGTAACATAGAGAGGGAGAGTGAGAAAGAGAGAGACAAAGAGCAGACTGATGCAGGGGTTCATGGTAACGGAGAGAGGGAGAGTGAGAAAGAGTGAGACAAAGAGCAGACTGATGCAGGGGTTCACGGTAACGGAGAGAGGGAGAGGGAGAAAGAGATAGACAAAGTGCAGACAAATGCAGGGTTTCACGGTAACGGAGAGAGGGAGTGTGAGAAAGAGGGAGACAAAGAGCAGACTGATGCAGGGGTTCACGGTAAAGGAGAGAGGAAGAGTGATAAAGAGAGAGACAAAGAGCAGACCGATGCAGGGGTTCACGGTAACAGAGAGAGGGAGAGTGAGAAAGAGAGAGACAAAGAGCAGACTGATGCAGGGGTTCACGGTAACGGAGAGAGGGAGAGGGAGAAAGAGATAGACAAAGTGCAGACAAATGCAGGGTTTCACGGTAACGGAGAGAGGGAGTGTGAGAAAGAGGGAGACAAAGAGCAGACTGATGCAGGGGTTCACGGTAACGGAGAGAAGGAGAGTGAGAGAGAGAGACAAAGAGCAGACTGATGCAGGGGTTCACGGTAACGGAGAGAGGGAGAGTGAGAAAGAGAGAGACAAAGAGCAGACTGATGCAGGGGTTCACGGTAGCAGAGAGAGAGAGTGTGAGAAAGAGAGAGACAAAGAGCAGACTGATGCAGGTGTTCACGGTAATGTAGAGAGTGAGAGTGAGAGAGAGAGAGAGACAGAGAGCTGACCGATGCAGCGGTTTACATTAACGGAGAGAGGGAGAGCGAGAAAGAGAGAGACAAAGAGCAGACCGATGCAGGGGTTCACGGTAACAGAGAGAGGGAGAGTGAGAGAGAGAGAGACAAAGAGCAGACTGATGCAGGGGTTCACGGTTACGGAGAGAGGGAGTGAGAAAGAGAGAGACAAAGAGCAGACTGATGCAGGGGTTCATTGTAACGGAGAGAGGGAGAGTGAGAAAGAGAGAGACAAAGAGCAGACTGATGCAGGGGTTCACGGTAACGGAGAGAAGGAGAGAGAGAAAGAGAGACACAAAGAGCAGATTGATGCAGGGGTTCATGGTAACGGAGAGAGGGAGAGGAAGAAAGAGAGAGACAAAGAGCTGACCGATGCAGCGGTTTACATTAACGGAGAGAGGGAGAGCGAGAAAGAGAGAGACAAAGAGCAGACCGATGCAGGGGTTCACGGTAACAGAGAGAGGGAGAGTGAGAGAGAGAGAGACAAAGAGCAGACTGATGCAGGGGTTCACGGTTACGGAGAGAGGGAGTGAGAAAGAGAGAGACAAAGAGCAGACTGATGCAGGGGTTCATTGTAACGGAGAGAGGGAGAGTGAGAAAGAGAGAGACAAAGAGCAGACTGATGCAGGGGTTCACGGTAACGGAGAGAAGGAGAGAGAGAAAGAGAGACACAAAGAGCAGATTGATGCAGGGGTTCATGGTAACGGAGAGAGGGAGAGGAAGAAAGAGAGAGACAAAGAGCAGACTGATGCAGGGGTTCATGGTAACGGAGAGAGGGAGAGTGAGAAAGAGTGAGACAAAGAGCAGACTGATGCAGGGGTTCACGGTAATGGAGAGAGGAAGAGTGAGAGAGAGAGAGACAAAGAGCAGACCGATGCAGCGGTTTACGTTAACGGAGAGAGGGAGAGTGAGAGAGAGAGAGCCAGAGAGCAGACTGATGCAGGGGTTCACGGTAAAGGAGAGAGGAAGAGTGAGAAAGAGTGAGACAAAGAGCAGACTGATGCAGGGGTTCACGGTAACGGAGAGGGAGAGTGAGAGAGAGAGAGACAAAGCGCAGACTGATGCAGGGGTTCACGGTAATGGAGAGAGTGAGAGTGAGAGAGAGAGAGAGAGAGACAAAGAGCAGACTGATGCAGGGTTCATGGTTACGGAGAGAGGGAGAGTGAGAAAGAGTGAGACAAAGAGCAGACTGATGCAGGGGTTCACGGTAGCAGAGAGAGAGAGTGTGAGAAAGAGAGAGACAAAGAGCAGACTGATGCAGGTGTTCACGGTAATGGAGAGAGTGAGAGTGAGAGAGAGAGAGACAAAGAGCAGACCGATGCAGCGGTTTACGTTAACGGAGAGAGGGAGAGCGAGAAAGAGAGAGACAAAGAGCAGACCGATGCAGGGGTTCACGGTAACAGAGAGAGGGAGAGTGAGAGAGAGAGAGACAAAGAGCAGACTGATGCAGGGGTTCACGGTTATGGAGAGAGGGAGAGTGAGAAAGAGAGAGACAAAGAGCAGACTGATGCAGGGGTTCATGGTAACGGAGAGAGGGAGAGTGAGAAAGAGACAGACAAAGAGCAGACTGATGCAGGGGTTCACAGTACCGGAGAGAGGTAGAGTGAGAAAGAGAGAGACAAAGAGCAGACTGATGCAGGGGTTCACGGTAACGGAGAGAGGGAGAGTGAGAGAGAGAGAGAGAGACAAAGAGCAGACTGATGCAGGGGTTCACGGTAACAGAGAGAGGGAGATTGAGACAGAGAGAGACAAAGAGCAGACTGATGCAGGGGTTCACGGTAACGGAGAGAAGGAGAGTGAGAGAGAGAGAGACAAAGAGCAGACTAATGCAGGTGTTCAGGGTAACGGAGAGAGGGAGAGTGAGAAAGAGAGAGTCAAAGAGCAGACTGATGCAGGGGTTCACGGAAACAGAGAGGGCGAGTGAGAGAGAGAGAGACAAAGAGTAGACTGATGCAGGGGTTCACGATAACGGAGAGAGGGAGAGTGAGAAAGAGAGAGACAAAGAGCAGACTGATGCAGGGGTTCACGGTAACGGAGAGAAGGAGAGAGAGAAAGAGAGACACAAAGAGCAGATTGATGCAGGGGTTCATGGTAACGGAGAGAGGGAGAGGAAGAAAGAGAGAGACAAAGAGCAGACTGATGCAGGGGTTCATGGTAACGGAGAGAGGGAGAGTGAGAAAGAGTGAGACAAAGAGCAGACTGATGCAGGGGTTCACGGTAACGGAGAGAGGAAGAGTGAGAGAGAGAGAGACAAAGAGCAGACCGATGCAGCGGTTTACGTTAACGGAGAGAGGGAGAGTGAGAGAGAGAGAGACAGAGAGCAGACTGATGCAGGGGTTCACGGTAAAGGAGAGAGGAAGAGTGAGAAAGAGAGAGACAAAGAGCAGACTGATGCAGGGGTTCATGGTAACGGAGAGAGGGAGAGTGAGAGAGAGAGAGACAAAGAGCAGACTGATGCAGGGGTTCACGGTTACGGAGAGAGGGAGTGAGAAAGAGAGAGACAAAGAGCAGACTGATGCAGGGGTTCATTGTAACGGAGAGAGGGAGAGTGAGAAAGAGAGAGACAAAGAGCAGACTGATGCAGGGGTTCACGGTAACGGAGAGAAGGAGAGAGAGAAAGAGAGACACAAAGAGCAGATTGATGCAGGGGTTCATGGTAACGGAGAGAGGGAGAGGAAGAAAGAGAGAGACAAAGAGCAGACTGATGCAGGGGTTCATGGTAACGGAGAGAGGGAGAGTGAGAAAGAGTGAGACAAAGAGCAGACTGATGCAGGGGTTCACGGTAACGGAGAGAGGAAGAGTGAGAGAGAGAGAGACAAAGAGCAGACCGATGCAGCGGTTTACGTTAACGGAGAGAGGGAGAGTGAGAGAGAGAGAGACAGAGAGCAGACTGATGCAGGGGTTCACGGTAAAGGAGAGAGGAAGAGTGAGAAAGAGAGAGACAAAGAGCAGACTGATGCAGGGGTTCATGGTAACGGAGAGAGGGAGAGTGAGAAAGAGTGAGACAAAGAGCAGACTGATGCAGGGGTTCACGGTAACGGAGAGGGAGAGTGAGAGAGAGAGAGACAAAGCGCAGACTGATGCAGGGGTTCACGGTAATGGAGAGAGTGAGAGTGAGAGAGAGAGAGAGAGAGACAAAGAGCAGACTGATGCAGGGTTCATGGTTACGGAGAGAGGGAGAGTGAGAAAGAGAGAGACAAAGAGCAGACTGATGCAGGGGTTCACGGTAGCAGAGAGAGAGAGTGTGAGAAAGAGAGAGACAAAGAGCAGACTGATGCAGGTGTTCACGGTAATGGAGAGAGTGAGAGTGATAGAGAGAGAGACAAAGAGCAGACCGATGCAGCGGTTTACGTTAACGGAGAGAGGGAGAGCGAGAAAGAGAGAGACAAAGAGCAGACCGATGCAGGGGTTCACGGTAACAGAGAGAGGGAGAGTGAGAGAGAGAGAGACAAAGAGCAGACTGATGCAGGGGTTCATGGTTATGGAGAGAGGGAGAGTGAGAAAGAGAGAGACAAAGAGCAGACTGATGCAGGGGTTCATGGTAACGGAGAGAGGGAGAGTGAGAAAGAGACAGACAAAGAGCAGACTGATGCAGGGGTTCACAGTACCGGAGAGAGGTAGAGTGAGAAAGAGAGAGACAAAGAGCAGACTGATGCAGGGGTTCACGGTAACGGAGAGAGGGAGAGTGAGAGAGAGAGAGAGAGACAAAGAGCAGACTGATGCAGGGGTTCACGGTAACAGAGAGAGGGAGATTGAGACAGAGAGAGACAAAGAGCAGACTGATGCAGGGGTTCACGGTAACGGAGAGAAGGAGAGTGAGAGAGAGAGAGACAAAGAGCAGACTAATGCAGGTGTTCAGGGTAACGGAGAGAGGGAGAGTGAGAAAGAGAGAGTCAAAGAGCAGACTGATGCAGGGGTTCACGGAAACAGAGAGGGCGAGTGAGAGAGAGAGAGACAAAGAGTAGACTGATGCAGGGGTTCACGATAACGGAGAGAGGGAGAGTGAGAAAGAGAGAGACAAAGAGCAGACTGATGCAGGGGTTCACGGTAACGGAGAGAAGGAGAGAGAGAAAGAGAGACACAAAGAGCAGATTGATGCAGGGGTTCATGGTAACGGAGAGAGGGAGAGGAAGAAAGAGAGAGACAAAGAGCAGACTGATGCATGGGTTCATGGTAACGGAGAGAGGGAGAGTGAGAAAGAGTGAGACAAAGAGCAGACTGATGCAGGGGTTCACGGTAACGGAGAGAGGAAGAGTGAGAGAGAGAGAGACAAAGAGCAGACCGATGCAGCGGTTTACGTTAACGGAGAGAGGGAGAGTGAGAGAGAGAGAGACAGAGAGCAGACTGATGCAGGGGTTCACGGTAAAGGAGAGAGGAAGAGTGAGAAAGAGAGAGACAAAGAGCAGACTGATGCAGGGGTTCATGGTTACGGAGAGAGGGAGAGTGAGAAAGAGAGAGACAAAGAGCAGACTGATGCAGGGGTTCACGGTAGCAGAGAGAGAGAGTGTGAGAAAGAGAGAGACAAAGAGCAGACTGATGCAGGTGTTCACGGTAATGGAGAGAGTGAGAGTGAGAGAGAGAGAGACAAAGAGCAGACCGATGCAGCGGTTTACGTTAACGGAGAGAGGGAGAGCGAGAAAGAGAGAGACAAAGAGCAGACCGATGCAGGGGTTCACGGTAACAGAGAGAGGGAGAGTGAGAGAGAGAGAGACAAAGAGCAGACTGATGCAGGGGTTCACGGTTATGGAGAGAGGGGAGAGTGAGAAAGAGAGAGACAAAGAGCAGACTGATGCAGGGGGTTCATGGTAACGGAGAGAGGGAGAGTGAGAAAGAGACAGACAAAGAGCAGACTGATGCAGGGGTTCACAGTACCGGAGAGAGGTAGAGTGAGAAAGAGAGAGACAAAGAGCAGACTGATGCAGGGGTTCACGGTAACGGAGAGAGGGAGAGTGAGAGAGAGAGAGAGAGACAAAGAGCAGACTGATGCAGGGGTTCACGGTAACAGAGAGAGGGAGATTGAGACAGAGAGAGACAAAGAGCAGACTGATGCAGGGGTTCACGGTAACGGAGAGAAGGAGAGTGAGAGAGAGAGAGACAAAGAGCAGACTAATGCAGGTGTTCAGGGTAACGGAGAGAGGGAGAGTGAGAAAGAGAGAGTCAAAGAGCAGACTGATGCAGGGGTTCACGGAAACAGAGAGGGCGAGTGAGAGAGAGAGAGACAAAGAGTAGACTGATGCAGGGGTTCACGATAACGGAGAGAGGGAGAGTGAGAAAGAGAGAGACAAAGAGCAGACTGATGCAGGGGTTCACGGTAACGGAGAGAAGGAGAGAGAGAAAGAGAGACACAAAGAGCAGATTGATGCAGGGGTTCATGGTAACGGAGAGAGGGAGAGGAAGAAAGAGAGAGACAAAGAGCAGACTGATGCAGGGGTTCACGGTAGCAGAGAGAGAGAGTGTGAGAAAGAGAGAGACAAGGAGCAGACTGATGCAGGTGTTCACGGTAATGGAGAGAGTGAGAGTGAGAGAGAGAGAGACAAAGAGCAGACCGATGCAGCGGTTTACGTTAACGGAGAGAGGGAGAGCGAGAAAGAGAGAGACAAAGAGCAGACCGATGCAGGGGTTCACGGTAAAGGAGAGAGGAAGAGTGAGAAAGAGAGAGACAAAGAGCAGACTGATGCAGGGGTTCATGGTAACGGAGAGAGGGAGAGTGAGAAAGAGTGAGACAAAGAGCAGACTGATGCAGGGGTTCACGGTAACGGAGAGGGAGAGTGAGAGAGAGAGAGACAAAGCGCAGACTGATGCAGGGGTTCACGGTAATGGAGAGAGTGAGAGTGAGAGAGAGAGAGAGAGAGACAAAGAGCAGACTGATGCAGGGTTCATGGTTACGGAGAGAGGGGAGAGTGAGAAAGAGAGAGACAAAGAGCAGACTGATGCAGGGGTTCACGGTAGCAGAGAGAGAGAGTGTGAGAAAGAGAGAGACAAAGAGCAGACTGATGCAGGTGTTCACGGTAATGGAGAGAGTGAGAGTGAGAGAGAGAGAGACAAAGAGCAGACCGATGCAGCGGTTTACGTTAACGGAGAGAGGGAGAGCGAGAAAGAGAGAGACAAAGAGCAGACCGATGCAGGGGTTCACGGTAACAGAGAGAGGGAGAGTGAGAGAGAGAGAGACAAAGAGCAGACTGATGCAGGGGTTCACGGTTATGGAGAGAGGGAGAGTGAGAAAGAGAGAGACAAAGAGCAGACTGATGCAGGGGTTCATGGTAACGGAGAGAGGGAGAGTGAGAAAGAGACAGACAAAGAGCAGACTGATGCAGGGGTTCACAGTACCGGAGAGAGGTAGAGTGAGAAAGAGAGAGACAAAGAGCAGACTGATGCAGGGGTTCACGGTAACGGAGAGAGGGAGAGTGAGAGAGAGAGAGAGAGACAAAGAGCAGACTGATGCAGGGGTTCACGGTAACAGAGAGAGGGAGATTGAGACAGAGAGAGACAAAGAGCAGACTGATGCAGGGGTTCACGGTAACGGAGAGAAGGAGAGTGAGAGAGAGAGAGACAAAGAGCAGACTAATGCAGGTGTTCAGGGTAACGGAGAGAGGGAGAGTGAGAAAGAGAGAGTCAAAGAGCAGACTGATGCAGGGGTTCACGGAAACAGAGAGGGCGAGTGAGAGAGAGAGAGACAAAGAGTAGACTGATGCAGGGGTTCACGATAACGGAGAGAGGGGAGAGTGAGAAAGAGAGAGACAAAGAGCAGACCTGATGCAGGGGTTCACGGTAACGGAGAGAAGGAGAGAGAGAAAGAGAGACACAAAGAGCAGATTGATGCAGGGGTTCATGGTAACGGAGAGAGGGAGAGGAAGAAAGAGAGAGACAAAGAGCAGACTGATGCATGGGTTCATGGTAACGGAGAGAGGGAGAGTGAGAAAGAGTGAGACAAAGAGCAGACTGATGCAGGGGTTCACGGTAACGGAGAGAGGAAGAGTGAGAGAGAGAGAGACAAAGAGCAGACCG
Source organism: Hemitrygon akajei (assembly GCF_048418815.1). Lineage (NCBI taxonomy): Eukaryota > Metazoa > Chordata > Chondrichthyes > Myliobatiformes > Dasyatidae > Hemitrygon > Hemitrygon akajei. The sequence continues at coordinate 43,910,937 of NC_133151.1, forward strand.
ATGCAGCGGTTTACGTTAACGGAGAGAGGGAGAGTGAGAGAGAGAGAGACAGAGAGCAGACTGATGCAGGGGTTCACGGTAAAGGAGAGAGGAAGAGTGAGAAAGAGAGAGACAAAGAGCAGACTGATGCAGGGGTTCATGGTAACGGAGAGAGGGGAGAGTGAGAAAGAGTGAGACAAAGAGCAGACTGATGCAGGGGTTCACGGTAACGGAGAGGGAGAGTGAGAGAGAGAGAGACAAAGCGCAGACTGATGCAGGGGTTCACGGTAATGGAGAGAGTGAGAGTGAGAGAGAGAGAGAGAGACAAAGAGCAGACTGATGCAGGGTTCATGGTTACGGAAAGAGGGAGAGTGAGAAAGAGAGAGACAAAGAGCAGACTGATGCAGGGGTTCACGGTAGCAGAGAGAGAGAGTGTGAGAAAGAGAGAGACAAAGAGCAGACTGATGCAGGTGTTCACGGTAATGGAGAGAGTGAGAGTGAGAGAGAGAGAGACAAAGAGCAGACCGATGCAGCGGTTTACGTTAACGGAGAGAGGGAGAGCGAGAAAGAGAGAGACAAAGAGCAGACCGATGCAGGGGTTCACGGTAACAGAGAGAGGGAGAGTGAGAGAGAGAGAGACAAAGAGCAGACTGATGCAGGGGTTCACGGTTATGGAGAGAGGGAGAGTGAGAAAGAGAGAGACAAAGAGCAGACTGATGCAGGGGTTCATGGTAACGGAGAGGGAGGGGGGGGGGAGGGAGGGGGTGAGAAAGAGACAGACAAAGAGCAGACTGATGCAGGGGTTCACAGTACCGGAGAGAGGTAGAGTGAGAAAGAGAGAGACAAAGAGCAGACTGATGCAGGGGTTCACGGTAACGGAGAGAGGGAGAGTGAGAGAGAGAGAGAGAGACAAAGAGCAGACTGATGCAGGGGTTCACGGTAACAGAGAGAGGGAGATTGAGACAGAGAGAGACAAAGAGCAGACTGATGCAGGGGTTCACGGTAACGGAGAGAAGGAGAGTGAGAGAGAGAGAGACAAAGAGCAGACTAATGCAGGTGTTCAGGGTAACGGAGAGAGGGAGAGTGAGAAAGAGAGAGTCAAAGAGCAGACTGATGCAGGGGTTCACGGAAACAGAGAGGGCGAGTGAGAGAGAGAGAGACAAAGAGCAGACTGATGCAGGGGTTCACGGTAACGGAGAGAGGGAGAGTGAGAGAGAGAGAGACAAAGAGCAGACTGATGCAGGGGTTCACAGTAACCGAGAGAGGGGAGAGCGAGAAAGAGAGAGACAAAGAGCAGACTGATGCAGAGGTTCAGGGTAACCGAGAGAGGGAGAGCGAGAAAGAGAGAGACAAAGAGCAGACTGATGCAGGGGTTCACGGTAACGGAGCGAAGGAGAGAGAGAAAGAGAGAGACAAAGAGCAGACTGATGCAGGGGTTCACGATAACGGAGAGAGGGAGAGTGAGAAAGAGAGAGACAAAGACCAGACGGATGCAGGGGTTCACGGTAACGGTGAGAGGGAGAATGAGAAAGAGACAAAGAGCAGACTGATGCAGGGGTTCACGGTTACGGAGAGAGTGAGAGTGAGAAATAGAGAGACAGAGCAGACTGTTGCAGGTGCTCACGGTAACGGAGAGAGGGAGAGTGAGAAAGAGACAGACAAAGACATTCCGAAGACGAAGGGGCGAGAATGGGAATGTATGAGACAGAGTGGGAGGGAGAGGGGAGAGGGACAGATGGAGATGGAGAGGGTGAGGCAAAGGGGAGATGCACAGTCTGTTCGTACTGCGCGAGTCAGAGACACAGACAGAGGGAAGACCATCTCACACACAAACACACACAGTAACACAGTGATAGTGGGTCAGCCATTTGAGATTGAGAGAGATAAATGTAGACAGGAAGAGAGGGAAGGGGAGGGAGACAGAGATGGAGTGAAAGAGAGAGGGAGAGAGTAAAAGGAG
>NC_133151.1:43913375-43995875 GCF_048418815.1 Hemitrygon akajei
CGTACCCCGGTGTCACACAGTGACGGACCCGTCCCCACCTGGTACCGTACCCCGGTGTCGCACAGCGACGGACCCATCCCCGCCGGTACCGTACCCAGGTGTTACACAGTGATGGACCCGTCCCCGCCGGGTACCGTACCCCGGTGTATACAGTGACGGACCCGTCTCCACCGGTACCGTACCCCGGTGTTGTACAGACCCGTCCCCGCCGGTACCCGTACCCCGGTGTTACACAGTGTCAGACCCGTCCCCGCCGGTATCGTACCCCGGTGTCACACAGCGACGGACCCGTCTCCACCGGTACCGTACCCCGGTGTTACACAGTGACGGACCCGTCTCCACCGGTACCCGTACCCCGGTGTCACACAGCGACGGACCCGTCCCCGTCGGTACCGTACCCCGGTGTCACACAGTGACAGACCCGTCCACACCGGTACCGTACCCCGGTGTGGACACAGTGACGGACCCGTCCCCGCCGGTACCGTACCCCGGTGTCCACACAGCGACGGACCCGTCCCCGCCGGGTACCGTACCCCCGGTGTCACACAGCGACGGACCCGTCCCCACCGGTACCGTACCCCGGTGTCACACAGCGATGGACCCGTCCCCCCCGGTACCGTACCCCGGTGTTACACAGCGACAGACCCCGTCCCCACCGGGTACCGTACCCCGGTGTCACACAGTGACGGACCCGTCCCCCCCCGGTACCGTACCCCGGTGTTACACAGCGACAGACCCGTCCCCACCGGTACCGTAACCCGGTGTCACAGTGACGGACCCGTCCCCACCGGTACCATACCCCGGTGTGACACAGTGACGGACCCGTCCCCCGCCGGTACCGTACCCCGGTGTCACACAGTGACGGACCCGTCCCCCCCGGTACCGTACCCCGTGTCACACAGTGACGGACCCGTCCCCGCCGGGTACCGTACCCCGGTGTCACACAGTGACGGACCCGTCCCCCGCCGGTACCGTACCCCGGTGTTACACAGCGACGGACCCGTACCCCGCCGAGTACTGTACCCCGGGTGTCACACAGTGACGACCCGTCCCCGCCGGTACCGTACCCCGGTGTTATACAGTGATGGACCCGTCCCCGCCGGTACCGTACCCCGGTGTCACACAGTGACAGACCCGTCCCCACTGGTACCCGTACCCCGGTGTCACACAGTGACGGACCCGTCCCCACTGGTACCGTACCCCGGTGGTTATACAGTGACAGACCCATCCCCACCGGTACCGGTACCCCGGTGTTATACAGTGGACCAGACCCAGTCCCCACCGGTACCCGTACCCCGGTGTCACACACTGACGGACCCGTCCCCGCCGGTACCGTACCCCGGTGTCACACAGCGACGGACCGGTTCCCGCCGGTACCCGTACCCCGGTGTGACACAGTGACAGACCCGTCCCCACGGGTACCGTACCCCGGTGTTACACAGTGACGGACCCGTCTCCACCGGTACCCGTACCCCGGTGTTACACAGTGACAGACCCGTCCCCACCGGTACCCGTACCCCAGTGTCACACAGTGACGGACCCGTCCCCAGCGGTACCGTACCCCGGTGTCACACAGCGACGGACCCGTCCCCACCGGTACCGTACCCCAGTGTCACACAGTGACGGACCGTCCCCACCGGTACCGTACCCCGGTGTCGCACAGCGACGGACCCATCCCCGCCGGTACCCGTACCCAGGTGTTACACAGTGATGGACCCGTCCCCGCCGGTACCGTACCCCGGGTGTTATACAGTGACGGACCCGTCTCCACCGGTACCGTACCCCGGTGTTGTACAGACCCGTCCCCGCCGGGTACCGTACCCCGGTGTTACACAGTGTCAGACCCGTCCCCGCCGGTATCGTACCCCGGGTGTCACACAGCGACGGACCCGTCTCCACCGGTACCGTACCCCGGTGTTACACAGTGACGGACCCGTCTCCACCGGGTACCGTACCCCGGTGTCACACAGCGACGGACCCGTCCCCGTCGGTATACCGTACCCCGGTGTCACACAGTGACAGACCCCGTCCACACCGGTACCGTACCCCGGTGTGACACAGTGACGGACCCGTCCCCACCGGTACCGTACCCCGGTGTCACACAGTGAGAGACCCGTCCCCGCCGGGTACCGTACCCCGGTGTCACACAGCGACGGACCCGTCCCCGTCGGTACCGTACCCCGGTGTTACACAGTGACGGACCCGTACCCCGGTGTCACACAGTGACGGACCCGTACCCCGGTGTCACACAGCGACGGACCCGTCCCCCGCCGGTACCGTACCCCGGTGTCACACAGCGACGGACCCGTCCCCACCGGTACCGTACCCCGGTGTCACACAGTGACGGGACCCGTCCCCACCGGTACCGTACCCCGGTGTCACACAGTGACGGACCCGTCCCCGCCGGTACCGTACCCCGGTGTCCACACAGCGACGGACCCGTCCCCGCCGAGTACCGTACCCCCCGGTGTCACACAGCGACGGACCAGTCCCCCGCCGGTACCGTACCCCGGTGTCACACAGCGACGGACCCGTCCCCCGCCGGGGTACCCGTACCCCGGTGTCCACACGAGCGACGGACCCGTCCCCGCCGGTACCGTACCCCCGGTGTCACACAGCGACGGACCCCGTCCCCGCCGGTACCGTACCCCGGTGTCACACAGTGACGGACCCGTCCCCGCCGGGTACCGTACCCCGGTGTCACACAGCGACGGACCCGTCCCCGCCCGTACCGTACCCCGGTGTCACACAGCGACGGACCCGTCCCCGCCGGTACCGTACCCCGGTGTCACACAGCGATGGACCCGTCCCCCCCGGTACCGTACCCCGGTGTTATACAGTGATGGACCCGTCCCCACCGGTACCGTACCCCGGTGTCACACAGTGACGGACCCGTCCCCCCCGGTACCGTACCCCCGGTGTTACACAGCGACAGACCCGTCCCCCACCGGTACCGTACCCCGGTGTCACACAGTGACGGACCCGTCCCCCCCGGTACCGTACCCCGGGTGTTACACAGCGACAGACCCGTCCCCACCGGTACCGTACCCCGGTGTCACAGTGACGGACCCCGTCCCCCGCCGGTACCGTACCCCGGTGTCACACAGCGACGGACCCGTCCCCGCCTGGTACCGTACCCCGGTGTCACACAGCGACGGACCCGTCCCCGCCGGGTACCGTACCCCGGTGTCACACAGTGACGGACCCGTCCCCGCCGGTACCGTACCCCGGTGTCACACAGCGACGGACCCGTCCCCGCCGGTACCGTACCCCGTGTCACACAGCGACGGACCCGTCCCCGCCGGTACCGTACCCCGGTGTCACACAGCGACGGACCCGTCCCCGCCGGGGTACCGTACCCCGGGTGTCATACAGTGACAGACCCGTCCCCACCGGTACCGTACCCCGGTGTCAGACAGCGACGGACCCGTCCCCATCGGTACCGTACCCCGGTGTCACACAGCGACGGACCCGTCCCCACCGGTACCGTACCCCGGTGTCACACAGCGACGGACCCGTCCCCATCGGTACCGTACCCCGGTGTCACACAGCGACGGACCCGTCCCCTCCGGTACCGTACCCCGGTGTCACACAGTGACGGACCCGTCCCCCACCGGTACCCGTACCCCGGTGTTACACAGCGACGGACCCGTCCCCCACCGGTACCGTACCCCGGTGTGACACAGCGACGGACCCGTCCCCACCGGTACCGTACCCCGGTGTCACACAGCGACGGACCCGTCCCCTACGGTACCGTACCCCCGGTGTCACACAGTGACGGACCTGTCCCCACCGGTACCCGTACCCCCGGTGTCACACAGTGACAGACCCGTCCCCCCCGCCGGTACCGTACCCCGGTGTCGCACAGTGACGGACCCGTCTCCACCGGTACCGTACCCCGGTGTCACACAGCGACGGACCCGTCCCCGTCGGTACCGTACCCCGGTGTCACACAGTGACAGACCCGTCCACAACCGGTACCGTACCCCGGTGTGACACAGTGACGGACCCGTCCCCACCGGTACCGTACCCCGGTGTCACACAGTGAGAGACCCGTCCCCGCCGGTACCGTACCCCGGTGTCACACAGCGACGGACCCGTCCCCGTCGGTACCGTACCCCGGTGTTACACAGTGACGGACCCGTACCCCGGTGTCACACAGCGACGGACCCGTCCCCGCCGGGTACCCGTACCCCGGTGTCACACAGCGACGGACCCGTCCCCACCGGTACCGTACCCCGGTGTCACACAGTGACGGACCCGTCCCCACCGGTACCGTACCCCCGGTGTCACACAGTGACGGACCCGTCCCCCACCGGTACCGTACCCCGGTGTCACACAGCGACGGACCCGTCCCCAGCCGGTACCGTACCCCGGTGTCACACAGCGACGGACCAGTCCCCGCCGGTACCGTACCCCGGTGTCACACAGCGACGGACCCGTCCCCGCCGGTACCGTACCCCGGTGTTACACAGCGACGGACCCCGTCCCCGTCGGTACCGTACCCCGGTGTCACACAGTGACGGACCCGTCCCCGCCGGTACCGTACCCCGGTGTCACACAGTGACGGACCCGTCCCCAGCCGGTACCAGTACCCCGGTGTCACACAGCGACGGACCCGTCCCCACGGTACCGTACCCCGGTGTCACACAGTGACGGACCCGTCCCCGCCGGTACCGTACCCCGGTGTTACACAGCGATGGACCCGTCCCCACCGGTACCGTACCCCGGTGTCACACAGTGACAGACCCGTCCCCGGCCGGGTACCGTACCCCGGTGTCACACAGTGACGGTCCCGTCCCCCCCCGGTACCGTACCCCGGTGTTATACAGTGATGGACCCGTCCCCACCGGTACCTTACCCCGGTGTCACACAGTGACGGACCCGTCCCCCCCGGTACCGTACCCCCGGTGTTACACAGCGACAGACCCGTCCCCACCGGTACCGTACCCCCGGTGTCACACAGTGACGGACCCCGTCCCCCCCCGGTACCGTACCCCGGTGTTACACAGCGACAGACCCGTCCCCACCGGTACCGTACCCCGGTGTCACAGTGACGGACCCGTCCCCGCCGGGTACCGTACCCCGGTGTGACACAGTGACAGACCCGTCCCCACTGGTACCGTACCCCGGTGTCACACAGTGACAGACCCGTCCCCACCGGTACCGTACCCCGGTGTGACACAGTGACGGACCCGTCCCCACCGGTACCATACCCCGGTGTTACACAGTGACGGACCCGTCCCCACCTGTACCGTACCCCGGTGTCACACAGTGACAGACCCGTCCCCCCACCGGTACCGTACCCCGGTGTCACACAGCGACGGACCCGTCCCCCCCCAGTACCGTACCCCAGTGTTACACAGTGACAGACCCGTCCCCGCCGGTACCGTACCCCGGTGTCACACAGTGACAGACACGTCCCCGCCGGTACCCGTACCCCGGTGTCACACAGCGACGTACCCGTCCCCCGCCGGTACCCGTACCCCGGTGGTCACACAGTGACGGGACCCGTCCCCACCGGTACCTTACCCCGGTGTTATACAGTGACGGACCCGTCCCCACCGGTACCGTACCCCGGTGTTACACAGTGACGGACCCGTCCACACCGGTACCTTACCCCGGTGTTATACAGTGACGGACCCGTCCCCACCGGGTACCGTACCCCGGTGTCACACAGTGACGGACCCGTCCCCGCCGGTACCTTACCCCGGTGTAACACAGTGACGGACCCGTCCACACCGGTACCGTACCCCGGTGTCACACAGTGACAGACCCGTCCACACCGGTACCGTACCCCGGTGTCACACAGTGACAGACCCGTCCACACCGGTACCGTACCCCGGTGTCACACAGTGACAGACCCGTCCACACCGGTACCGTACCCCGGTGTTACACAGTGACGGACCCCGTCCACACCGGTACCGTACCCCGGTGTTACACAGTGACGGACCCGTCCACACCGGTACCGTACCCCGGTGTTACACAGTGACAGACCCGTCCCCACCGGTACCTTACCCCGGTGTTACACAGTGACGGACCCGTCCACACCGGTACCGTACCCCGGTGTTACACAGTGACGGACCCGTCCACACCGGTACCGTACCCCGGTGTCACACAGTGACAGACCCGTCCACAACCGGTACCGTACCCCGGTGTCACACAGTGACAGACCCGTCCCCACCTGGTACCGTACCCCGGTGTCACACAGTGACAGACCCGTCCACACCGGTACCCGTACCCCGGTGTCACACAGTGACAGACCGTCCACATCGGTACCGTACCCCCGGTGTCACACAGTGACAGACCCGTCCACACCGGTACCGTACCCCGGTGTCACACAGTGACAGACCCGTCCCCACCGGTACCGTACCCCGGTGTCACACAGTGACGGACCCGTCCACACCGGTACCGTACCCCGGTGTCACACAGTGACGGGACCCATCCCCAGCGGTACCAGTACCCCGGTGTCACACAGCGACGGACCCGTCCCCCGCCGGTACCGTACCCCGGTGTCACACAGCGACGGACCCGTCCCCACCGGGTACCCGTACCCCGGTGGTTACACAGTGACGGACCCGTCCCCACCGGTACCCGTACCCCGGTGCAACACAGTGACAGACCCGTCCCTCCCGGTACCGTACCCCGATGTTACACAGTGACGGACCCATCCCCACCGGTACCGTACCCCGGTGTTATACAGTGACAGACCCGTCCCCACCGGTACCGTACCCCGGTGTTATACAGCGACGGACCCGTCCCCGCCGGTACCGTACCCCAGTGTCACCATAGCGACGGACCCGTCCCCACCGGTACCGTACCCCGGTGTTACACAGTGACGGACCCGTCCCCCCCGGTACCGTACCCCGGTGTCACACAGTGACGGACCCGTCCCCACCGGTACCGTACCCCGGTGTCACACAGTGACGGACCCGTCCCCACCGGTACCGTACCCCGGTGCAACACAGTGACAGACCCGTCCCTCCCGGTACCGTACCCCGATGTTACACAGTGACAGACCCATCCCCACCGGTACCGTACCCCGGTGTTATACAGTGACAGACCCATCCCCACCGGTACCGTACCCCGGTGTTTATACAGCGACGGACCCGTCCCCGCCGGTACCGTACCCCGGTGTTACATAGCGACGGACCCGTCCCCCACCGGTACCGTACCCCGGTGTTACACAGTGACGGACCCGTCCCCCCCGGTACCGTACCCCGGTGTCACACAGTGACGGACCCGTCCCCACCGGTACCGTACCCCGGTGTCACACAGTGACAGACCCGTCCCCACCGGTACCGTACCCCGGTGTGACACCGTGAAGGACCCGTCCCCACCGGTACCCGTACCCCGGTGTCACACAGTGACGGACCCGTCCCCCACCGGTACCGTACCCCGGTGTCACACAGCGACGGGACCCGTCCCCACCGGTACCGTACCCCCGGTGTCACACAGCGACGGACCCGTCCCCCGACCGGGTACCGTACCCCGGTGTGACACAGTGACAGACCCGTCCCCACTGGTACCGTACCCCGGTGTCACACAGTGACAGACCCGTCCCACCGGTACCGTACCCCGGTGTGACACAGTGACGGACCCGTCCCCACCGGTACCATACCCCGGTGTTACACAGCGACGGACCCGTCCCCACCGGTACCCGTACCCCGGTGTCACACAGTGACAGACCCGTCCCCACCGGTACCGTACCCCGGTGTTACACAGTGACGGACCCGTCCCCGCCGGTACCGTACCCCGGTGTCACACCAGCGACAGACCCGTCCCCACCGGTACCACGTACCCCGGTGTCACACAGTGACGGACCCGTCCACACCGGTACCGTACCCCGGTGTCACACAGAGACGGACCCGTCCCCACCGGTACCCGTACCCCGGTGTCACTCAGCGACGGACCCCGTCCCCCCCGGTGTCACACAGCGACAGACCCGTCCCCACCGTAACCGTACCCCGGTGTCACACAGCGACGGACCCCGTCCCCACCGGTAACCCGTACCCCGGTGTCACACAGTGACAGACCCGTCCCCACCGGTACCGTACCCCCGGTGTTACACAGTGACGGACCCGTCCCCGCCGGTACCGTACCCCGGTGTCACACAGCGACAGACCCGTCCCCACCGGTACCGTACCCCGGTGTTACACAGTGACAGACCCCGTCCCCACCGGTACCGTACCCCGGAGTCACACAGTGACGGACCCGTCCCCCCCGGTACCGTACCCCGGTGTCACACAGTGACGGACCCGTCCCCATCGGTACCAGTACCCCGGTGTTACACAGCGACGGACCCGTCCCCCCCGGTGTCACACAGTGACAGACCCGTCCCCACCGGTACCGTACCCCGGTGTCACACAGTGACGGACCCGTCCACACCGGTACCGTAACCCCGGTGTCACACAGAGACGGACCCGTCCCCACCGGTACCGTACCCCGGTGTCACTCAGCGACGGACCCCGTCCCCCCCGGTGTCACACAGCGACAGACCCGTCCCCACCGGTACCGTACCCCGGTGTCACACAGCGACGGACCCGTCCCCACCGGTACCGTACCCCGGTGTCACACAGTGACAGACCCGTCCCCACCGGTACCGTACCCCGGTGTTACACAGTGACGGACCCGTCCCCGCCGGTACCGTACCCCGGTGTCACACAGCGACAGACCCGTCCCCACCGGTACCGTACCCCCGGTGTCAACACAGCGACGGACCCGTCCCCACCGGTACCCAGTACCCCGGTGTTATACAGTGCCAGACCCGTCCCCACCGGTACCGTACCCCGGTGTCACACAGCGCCCAACCAGTCCCCACGGTACCGTACCCCGGTGTCACACAGTACCCAGGACCCGTCCCCACCGGTACCGTACCCCGGTGTCACACAGCGCCCAACCCGTCCCCACTGGTACCGTACCCCGGTGTCACTCACCGCCCAACCCGTCCCCCCGGTACCGTACCCCGGTGTCACACAGCGACAGACCCATCCCCACCGGTACCAGTACCCCCGGTGTCACACAGCGACGGACCCGTCCCCCACCGGTACCCGTACCCCGGTGTCACACAGCGACGGACCCGTCCCCCTCCGTACTGTACCCCGGTGTGACATCAGCGCCCAACCCGTCCCCACCGGTACCGTACCCCCGGTGTTACACAGTGACGGACCCGTCCCCACCGGTACCCGTACCCCGGTGTGACACCGTGACGGACCCGTCCTCACCGGTACCGTACCCCGGTGTCACACAGTGACGGACCCGTCCCCACCGGTACCGTACCCCGGTGTTACACAGGGACGGACCCGTCCCCGCCGGTACCCGTACCCCGTGTCACACAGCGCCCAACCCGTCCCCACCGGTACCGTACCCCGGTGTCACACAGCGACGGACCCGTCCCCACCGGTACCGTACCCCGGTGTCACACAGCGACGGACCCCATCCCCGCCGATACCGTACCCCGGTGTTACACAGCGACGGACCCGTCCCCGCCAGTACTGTACCCCGGTGTCACACAGTGACGGACCCCTCCCCGCCGGTACCGTACCCCGGTGTTATACAGTGATGGACCCGTCCCCGCCGGTACCGTACCCCGGTGTCACACAGTGACAGACCCGTCCCCACTGGTACCGTACCCCCGGTGTCACACAGTGACGGACCCGTCCCCACTGGTACCGTACCCCGGTGTTATACAGTGACAGACCCATCCCCACCGGTACCGTACCCCGGTGTTATACAGTGACAGACCAGTCCCCACCGGTACCGTACCCCGGTGTCACACACTGACGGACCCGTCCCCGCCGGTACCGTACCCCGGTGTCACACAGCGACGGACCCGTTCCCGCCGGTACCGTACCCCGGTGTGACACAGTGACAGACCCGTCCCCACGGGTACCGTACCCCGGCGTTACACAGTGACGGACCCGTCTCCACCGGTACCGTACCCCGGTGTTACACAGTGACAGACCCGTCCCCACCGGTACCGTACCCCAGTGTCACACAGTGACGGACCCGTCCCCAGCGGTACCGTACCCCGGTGTCACACAGCGACGGACCCGTCCCCACCGGTACCGTACCCCAGTGTCACACAGTGACGGACCCGTCCCCACCGGTACCGTACCCCGGTGTCGCACAGCGACGGACCCATCCCCGCCGGTACCGTACCCAGGTGTTACACAGTGATGGACCCGTCCCCCGCCGGTACCGTACCCCGGTGTTATACAGTGACGGACCCCGTCTCCACCGGTACCAGTACCCCGGTGTTGTACAGACCCGTCCCCGCCGGTACCCGTACCCCGGTGGTTACACAGTGTCAGACCCGTCCCCGCCGGTATCGTACCCCGGTGTCACACAGCGACGGACCCGTCTCCACCGGTACCTGTACCCCGGTGTTACACAGTGACGGACCCGTCTCCACCGGTACCGTACCCCGGTGTCACACAGCGACGGACCCGTCCCCGTCGGTACCGGTACCCCGGTGTCACACAGTGACAGACCCGTCCACACCGGTACCGTACCCCGGTGTGACACAGTGACGGACCCCGTCCCCGCCGGTACCGTACCCCCGGTGTCACACAGCGACGGACCCGTCCCCCGCCGGTACCGTACCCCGGTGTCACACAGCGACGGACCCGTCCCCACCGGGTACCGTACCGTACCCCGGTGTCACACAGCGATGGACCCGTCCCCCCCCGGTACCGTACCCCGGTGTTACACAGCGACAGACCCGTCCCCACCGGTACCGTACCCCGGTGTCACACAGTGACGGACCCGTCCCCCCCTGGTACCGTACCCCGGTGTTACACAGCGACAGACCCGTCCCCACCGGTACCGTACCCCGGTGTCACAGTGACGGACCCGTCCCCACCGGTACCATACCCCGGTGTGACACAGTGACGGACCCGTCCCCCGCCGGTACCGTACCCCGGTGTCACACAGTGACGGGACCCGTCCCCCCCGGTACCGTACCCCGGTGTCACACAGTGACGGACCCGTCCCCGCCGGTACCGTACCCCGGTGTCACACAGTGACGGACCCGTCCCCGCCGGTACCCGTACCCCGGTGTTACACAGCGACGGACCCGTACCCGCCAGTACTGTACCCCGGTGTCACACAGTGACGGACCCGTCCCCGCCGGTACCGTACCCCGGTGTTATACAGTGATGGACCCGTCCCCGCCGGTACCGTACCCCGGTGTCACACAGTGACAGACCCGTCCCCACTGGTACCGTACCCCGGTGTCACACAGTGACGGACCCGTCCCCACTGGTACCGTACCCCGGTGTTATACAGTGACAGACCCATCCCCACCGGTACCGTACCCCGGTGTTATACAGTGACAGACCAGTCCCCACCGGTACCGTACCCCGGTGTCACACACTGACGGACCCGTCCCCGCCGGTACCGTACCCCGGTGTCACACAGCGACGGACCGGTTCCCGCGGTACCGTACCCCGGTGTGACACAGTGACAGACCCGTCCCCACGGGTACCGTACCCCGGTGTTACACAGTGACGGACCCGTCTCCACCGGTACCAGTACCCCGGTGTTACACAGTGACAGACCCGTCCCCCACCGGTACCGTACCCCAGTGTCACACAGTGACGGACCCGTCCCCAGCGGTACCGTACCCCGGTGTCACACAGCGACGGACCCGTCCCCACCGGTACCGTACCCCAGTGTCACACAGTGACGGACCCGTCCCCACCGGTACCGTACCCCGGTGTCCGCACAGCGACGGACCCATCCCCGCCGGTACCGTACCCAGGTGTTACACAGTGATGGACCCGTTCCCCGCCGGTACCGTACCCCGGTGTTATACAGTGACGGACCCGTCTCCACCGGTACCGTACCCCGGTGTTGTACAGACCCGTCCCCGCCGGTACCGTACCCCGGTGTTACACAGTGTCAGACCCGTCCCCCGCCGGTATCGTACCCCGGTGTCACACAGCGACGGACCCGTCTCCACCGGTACCGTACCCCGGTGTTACACAGTGACGGACCCGTCTCCACCGGTACCGTACCCCGGTGTCACACAGCGACGGACCCGTCCCCGTCGGTACCGTACCCCGGTGTCACACAGTGACAGACCCGTCCACACCGGTACCGTACCCCGGTGTGACACAGTGACGGACCCGTCCCCACCGGTACCGTACCCCGGTGTCACACAGTGAGAGACCCGTCCCCGCCGGTACCGTACCCCGGTGTCACACACGCGACGGACCCGTCCCCCGTCGGTACCGTACCCCGGTGTTACACAGTGACGGACCCTTACCCCCGGTGTCACACAGTGACGGACCCGTACCCCGGTGTCACACAGCGACGGACCCGTCCCCGCCGGTACCGTACCCCGGTGTCACACAGCGACGGACCCGTCCCCACCGGTACCGTACCCCGGTGTCACACAGTGACGGACCCGTCCCCACCGGTACCGTACCCCGGTGTCACACAGTGACGGACCCGTCCCCCGCCGGTACCGTACCCCGGTGTCACACAGCGACGGACCCGTCCCCGCCGGTACCGTACCCCGGTGTCACACAGCGACGGACCAGTCCCCGCCGGTACCGTACCCCGGTGTCACACAGCCGACGGACCCGTCCCCCGCCGGTACCGTACCCCGGTGTCACACAGCGACGGACCCGTCCCCGCCGGTACCGTACCCCGGTGTCACACAGCGACGGACCCGTCCCCGCCGGTACCGTACCCCGGTGTCACACAGTGACGGACCCGTCCCCGCCGGGTACCGTACCCCGGTGTCACACAGCGACGGACCCGTCCCCGCCGGTACCGTACCCCGGTGTCACACAGCGACGGACCCGTCCCCACCGGTACCGTACCCCGGTGTCACACAGCGATGGACCCGTCCCCCCCCGGTACCGTACCCCGGTGTTATACAGTGATGGACCCGTCCCCACCGGTACCGTACCCCGGTGTCACACAGTGACGGACCCGTCCCCCCCGGTACCGTACCCCGGTGTTACACAGCGACAGACCCGTCCCCACCGGTACCGTACCCCGGTGTCACACAGTGACGGACCCGTCCCCCCCGGTACCGTACCCCGGTGTTACACAGCGACAGACCCGTCCCCACCGGTACCGTACCCCGGTGTCACAGTGACGGACCCGTCCCCAGCCGGTACCGTACCCCGGTGTCACACAGCGACGGACCCGTCCCCGCCGGTACCGTACCCCGGTGTCACACAGCGACGGACCCCGTCCCCGCCGGTACCGTACCCCGGTGTCACACAGTGACGGACCCGTCCCCGCCGGTACCGTACCCCGGTGTCACACAGCGACGGACCCGTCCCCGCCGGTACCGTACCCCGGTGTCACACAGCGACGGACCCGTCCCCGCCGGTACCGTACCCCGGTGTCACACAGCGACGGACCCGTCCCCGCCGGTACCGTACCCCGGTGTCATACAGTGACAGACCCGTCCCCACCGGTACCGTACCCCGGTGTCAGACAGCGACGGACCCGTCCCCATCGGTACCGTACCCCGGTGTCACACAGCGACGGACCCGTCCCCACCGGTACCGTACCCCGGTGTCACACAGCGACGGACCCGTCCCCATCGGTACCGTACCCCGGTGTCACCACAGCGACGGACCCGTCCCCTCCGGTACCGTACCCCGGTGTCACACAGTGACGGACCTGTCCCCACCGGTACCGTACCCCGGTGTTACACAGCGACGGACCCGTCCCCACCGGTACCCGTACCCCGGTGTGACACAGCGACGGACCCGTCCCCACCGGTACCGTACCCCGGTGTCACACAGCGACGGACCCGTCCCCTACGGTACCGTACCCCGGTGTCACACAGTGACGGACCTGTCCCCACCGGTACCGTACCCCGGTGTCACACAGTGACAGACCCGTCCCCACCGGTACCGTACCCCGGTGTCACACAGTGACGGACCCGTCCCCGCCGGTACCGTACCCCGGTGTCGCACAGTGACGGACCCGTCTCCACCGGTACCGTACCCCGGTGTCACACAGCGACGGACCCGTCCCCGTCGGTACCGTACCCCGGTGTCACACAGTGACAGACCCGTCCACACCGGTACCGTACCCCGGTGTGACACAGTGACGGACCCGTCCCCACCGGTACCGTACCCCGGTGTCACACAGTGAGAGACCGTCCCCGCCGGTACCGTACCCCGGTGTCACACAGCGACGGACCCGTCCCCGTCGGTACCGTACCCCGGTGTTACACAGTGACGGACCCGTACCCGGTGTCACACAGCGACGGACCCGTCCCCGCCGGTACCGTACCCCGGTGTCACACAGCGACGGACCCGTCCCCACCGGTACCGTACCCCGGTGTCACACAGTGACGGACCCGTCCCCACCGGTACCGTACCCCGGTGTCACACAGTGACGGACCCGTCCCCGCCGGTACCGTACCCCGGTGTCACACAGCGACGGACCCGTCCCCGCCGGTACCGTACCCCGGTGTCACACAGCGACGGACCAGTCCCCGCCGGTACCCGTACCCCGGTGTCACACAGCGACGGACCCGTCCCCGCCGGTACCGTACCCCGGTGTTACACAGCGACGGACCCGTCCCCGTCGGTACCGTACCCCGGTGTCACACAGTGACGGACCCGTCCCCCGCCGGTACCGTACCCCGGTGTCACACAGTGACGGACCCGTCCCCGCCGGTACCGTACCCCGGTGTCACACAGCGACGGACCCGTCCCCACCGGTACCGTACCCCGGTGTCACACAGTGACGGACCCGTCCCCGCCGGTACCGTACCCCGGTGTTACACAGCGATGGACCCGTCCCCACCGGTACCGTACCCCGTGTCACACAGTGACAGACCCGTCCCCGCCGGTACCGTACCCCGGTGTCACACAGTGACGGTCCCGTCCCCCCGGTACCGTACCCCGGTGTTATACAGTGATGGACCCGTCCCCACCGGTACCTTACCCCGGTGTCACACAGTGACGGACCCGTCCCCCCCGGTACCGTACCCCGGTGTTACACAGCGACAGACCCGTCCCCACCGGTACCGTACCCCGGTGTCACACAGTGACGGACCCGTCCCCCCCGGTACCGTACCCCGGTGTTACACAGCGACAGACCCGTCCCCACCGGTACCGTACCCCGGTGTCACAGTGACGGACCCGTCCCCGCCGGTACCGTACCGACCCCGGTGTGACACAGTGACAGACCCGTCCCCACTGGTACCGTAACCCCGGTGTCACACAGTGACAGACCCGTCCCCACCGGTACCGTACCCCGGTGTGACACAGTGACGGACCCGTCCCCACCGGTACCATACCCCGGTGTTACACAGTGACGGACCCGTCCCCACCTGTACCGTACCCCGGTGTCACACAGTGACAGACCCGTCCCCACCGGTACCGTACCCCGGTGTCACACAGCGACGGACCCGTCCCCCCCCCAGTACCGTACCCCAGTGTTACACAGTGACAGACCCGTCCCCGCCGGTACCGTACCCCGGTGTCACACAGTGACAGACACGTCCCCCGCCGGTACCGTACCCCGGTGTCACACAGCGACGTACCCGTCCCCGCCGGTACCGTACCCCGGTGTCACACAGTGACGGACCCGTCCCCACCGGTACCTTACCCCGGTGTTATACAGTGACGGACCCGTCCCCACCGGTACCGTACCCCGGTGTTACACAGTGACGGACCCGTCCACACCGGTACCTTACCCCCGGTGTTATACAGTGACGGACCCGTCCCCACCGGTACCGTACCCCGGTGTCACACAGTGACGGACCCGTCCCCGCCGGTACCTTACCCCGGTGTAACACAGTGACGGACCCGTCCACACCGGTACCGTACCCCGGTGTCACACAGTGACAGACCCGTCCACACCGGTACCGTACCCCGGTGTCACACAGTGACAGACCCGTCCCACCGGTACCGTACCCCGGTGTCACACAGTGACAGACCCGTCCACACCGGTACCGTACCCCGGTGTTACACAGTGACGGACCCGTCCACACCGGTACCGTACCCCGGTGTTACCACAGTGACGGACCCGTCCACACCGTACCGTACCCCGGTGTTACACAGTGACCGACCCGTCCCCACCGGTACCTTACCCCGGTGTTACACAGTGACGGACCCGTCCACACCGGTACCGTACCCCGGTGTTACACAGTGACGGACCCGTCCACACCGGTACCGTACCCCGGTGTCACACAGTGACAGACCCGTCCACACCGGTACCGTACCCCGGTGTCACACAGTGACAGACCCGTCCCCACCGGTACCGTACCCCGGTGTCACACAGTGACAGACCCGTCCACACCGGTACCGTACCCCGGTGTCACACAGTGACAGACCCGTCCACATCGGTACCGTACCCCGGTGTCACACAGTGACAGACCCGTCCACACCGGTACCGTACCCCGGTGTCACACAGTGACAGACCCGTCCCCACCGGTACCGTACCCCGGTGTCACACAGTGACGGACCCGTCCACACCGGTACCGTACCCCGGTGTCACACAGTGACGGACCCATCCCCAGCGGTACCGTACCCCGGTGTCACACAGCGACGGACCCGTCCCCGCCGGTACCGTACCCCCGGTGTCACACAGCGACGGACCCGTCCCCCACCGGTACCGTACCCCGGTGTTACACAGTGACGGACCCGTCCCCACCGGTACCGTACCCCGGTGCAACACAGTGACAGACCCGTCCCTCCCGGTACCGTACCCCGATGTTACACAGTGACGGACCCATCCCCACCGGTACCGTACCCCGGTGTTATACAGTGACAGACCCGTCCCCACCGGTACCGTACCCCCGGTGTTATACAGCGACGGACCCGTCCCCGCCGGTACCGTACCCCAGTGTCACATAGCGACGGACCCGTCCCCACCGGTACCGTACCCCGGTGTTACACAGTGACGGACCCGTCCCCCCCGGTACCGTACCCCGGTGTCACACAGTGACGGACCCGTCCCCACCGGTACCGTACCCCGGTGTCACACAGTGACGGACCGTCCCCACCGGTACCGTACCCCGGTGCAACACAGTGACAGACCCGTCCCTCCCCGGTACCGTACCCCGATGTTACACAGTGACAGACCCATCCCCACCGGTACCGTACCCCGGTGTTATACAGTGACAGACCCATCCCCACCGGTACCGTACCCCGGTGTTATACAGCGACGGACCCGTCCCCGCCGGTACCGTACCCCGGTGTTACATAGCGACGGACCCGTCCCACCGGTACCGTACCCCGGTGTTACACAGTGACGGACCCGTCCCCCCCGGTACCGTACCCCGGTGTCACACAGTGACGGACCCGTCCCCACCGGTACCGTACCCCGGTGTCACACAGTGACAGACCCGTCCCCACCGGTACCGTACCCCCGGTGTGACACCGTGACGGACCCGTCCCCACCGGTACCGTACCCCGGTGTCACACAGTGACGGACCCGTCCCCACCGGTACCGTACCCCGGTGTCACACAGCGACGGACCCGTCCCCACCGGTACCGTACCCCGGTGTCCACAGCGACGGACCCGTCCCCGCCGGTACCGTACCCCGGTGTGACACAGTGACAGACCCGTCCCCACTGGTACCGTACCCCGGTGTCACACAGTGACAGACCCGTCCCCACCGGTACCGTACCCCGGTGTGACACAGTGACGGACCCGTCCCAACCGGTACCATACCCCGGTGTTACACAGTGACGGACCCGTCCCCACCTGTACCGTACCCCGGTGTCACACAGTGACAGACCCGTCCCCACCGGTACCGTACCCCGGTGTCACACAGCGACGGACCCGTCCCCCCCGGTACCGTACCCCGGTGTCACACAGTGACGGACCCGTCCCCATCGGTACCGTACCCCGGTGTCACACAGCGACAGACCCGTCCCCGCAGGTACCGTACCCGGTGTCACACAGCGACAGACCCGTCCCCGCCGGTACCGTACCCCGGTGTCACACAGTGACGGACCCGTCCACACCGGTACCGTACCCCGGTGTCACACAGAGACGGACCCGTCCCCACCGGTACCGTACCCCGGTGTCACTCAGCGACGGACCCGTCCCCCCCGGTGTCACACAGCGACAGACCCGTCCCCACCGGTACCGTACCCCGGTGTCACACAGCGACGGACCCGTCCCCACCGGTACCGTACCCCGGTGTCACACAGTGACAGACCCGTCCCCACCGGTACCGTACCCCGGTGTTACACAGTGACGGACCCGTCCCCCGCCGGTACCGTACCCCGTGTCACACAGCGACAGACCCGTCCCACCGGTACCGTACCCCGGTGTCACACAGTGACGGACCCGTCCACACCGGTACCGTACCCCGGTGTCACACAGAGACGGACCCGTCCCCACCGGTACCGTACCCCGGTGTCACTCAGCGACGGACCCGTCCCCCCCGGGTGTCACACAGCGACAGACCCGTCCCCAACCGGTACCGTACCCCGGTGTCACACAGCGACGGACCCGTCCCCACCGGTACCGTACCCCGGTGTCACACAGTGACAGACCCGTCCCCCACCGGTACCGTCACCCGGTGTTACACAGTGACGGGACCCGTCCCCGCCGGTACCGTACCCCGGTGTCACACAGCGACAGACCCGTCCCCACCGGTACCGTACCCCGGTGTCACACAGTGACAGACCCGTCCACACCGGTACCGTACCCCGGTGTCACACAGAGACGGACCCGTCCCCACCGGTACCGTACCCCGGTGTCACTCAGCGACGGACCCGTCCCCCCCGGTGTCACACAGCGACAGACCCGTCCCCACCGGTACCGTACCCCGGTGTCACACAGCGACGGACCCGTCCCCACCGGTACCGTACCCCGGTGTCACACAGTGACAGACCCGTCCCCACCGGTACCGTACCCCGGTGTAAACACAGTGACAGACCCGTCCCCACCGGTACCGTACACCGGTGTCACACAGAGACGGACCCGTCCCCACCGGTACCGTACCCCGTGTCACACAGTGACAGACCCGTCCCCACCGGTACCGTACCCCCGGTGACACACAGTGACAGACACGTCCCCACCGGTACCGTACCCCGGTGTCACACAGCGACGGACCCGTCCCCACCGGTACCGTACCCCGGTGTTACACAGTGACAGACCCGTCCCCGCAGGTACCGTACCCCGGTGTCACACAGCGACAGACCCGTCCCCGCCGGTACCGTACCCCGGTGTCACACAGTGACGGACCCGTCCACACCGGTACCGTACCCCGGTGTCACACAGAGACGGACCCGTCCCCACCGGTACCGTACCCCGGTGTCACTCAGCGACGGACCCGTCCCCCCCGGTGTCACACAGCGACAGACCCGTCCCCACCGGTACCGTACCCCGGTGTCACACAGCGACGGACCCGTCCCCACCGGTACCGTACCCCGGTGTCACACAGTGACAGACCCGTCCCCACCGGTACCGTACCCCGGTGTTACACAGTGACGGACCCGTCCCCGCCGGTACCGTACCCCGGTGTCACACAAGCGACAGACCCGTCCCCGCCGGTACCGTACCCCGGTGTCACACAGTGACGGACCCGTCCACACCGGTACCGTACCCCGGTGTCACACAGAGACGGACCCGTCCCCACCGGTACCGTACCCCGGTGTCACTCAGCGACGGACCCGTCCCCCCGGTGTCACACAGCGACAGACCCGTCCCCACCGGTACCGTACCCCGGTGTCACACAGCGACGGACCCGTCCCCACCGGTACCGTACCCCGGTGTCACACAGTGACAGACCCGTCCCCACCGGTACCGTACCCCGGTGTTACACAGTGACGGACCCGTCCCCGCCGGTACCGTACCCCGGTGTCACACAGCGACAGACCCGTCCCCACCGGTACCGTACCCCGGTGTCACACAGTGACGGACCCGTCCACACCGGTACCGTACCCCGGTGTCACACAGAGACGACCCGTCCCCACCGGTACCGTACCCCGGTGTCACTCAGCGACGGACCCGTCCCCCCCGGTGTCACACAGCGACAGACCCGTCCCCACCGTACCGTACCCCGGTGTCACACAGCGACGGACCCGTCCCCACCGGTACCGTACCCCGGTGTCACACAGTGACAGACCCGTCCCCACCGGTACCGTACCCCGGTGTTACACAGTGACGGACCCGTCCCCGCCGGTACCGTACCCCGGTGTCACACAGCGACAGACCCGTCCCCACCGGTACCGTACCCCGGTGTTACACAGTGACAGACCCGTCCCCACCCGGTACCGTACCCCGGAGTCACCAGTGACGGACCCGTCCCCCCGGTACCGTACCCCGGTGTCACACAGTGACGGACCCGTCCCCATCGGTACCGTACCCGGTGTTACACAGCGACGGACCCGTCCCCCCCGGTGTCACACAGTGACAGACCCGTCCCAACCGGTACCGTACCCCCGGTGTCACACAGTGACGGACCCGTCCACACCGGTACGTACCCCGGTGTCACACAGAGACGGACCCGTCCCCACCGGTACCGTACCCCGGTGTCACTCAGCGACGGACCCGTCCCCCCCGGTGTCACACAGCGACAGACCCGTCCCCACCGGTACCGACCCCGGTGTCACACAGCGACGGACCCGTCCCCACCGGTACCGTACCCCGGTGTCACACAGTGACAGACCCGTCCCCCACCGGTACCGTACCCCGGTGTTACACAGTGACGGACCCGTCCCCGCCGGTACCGTACCCCGGTGTCACACAGCGACAGACCCGTCCCCACCGGTACCGTACCCCGGTGTCACACAGCGACGGACCCGTCCCCACCGGTACCGTACCCCGGTGTTATACAGTGCCAGACCCGTCCCCACCGGTACCGTACCCCGGTGTCACACAGCGCCCAACCAGTCCCCACCGGTACCGTACCCGGTGTCACACAGTACCAGACCCCGTCCCCACCGGTACCGTACCCCGGTGTCACACAGCGCCCAACCCGTCCCCACTGGTACCGTACCCCGGTGTCACTCACCGCCCAACCCGTCCCCCCCGGTACCGTACCCCGGTGTCACACAGCGACAGACCCATCCCCACCGGTACCGTACCCCGGTGTTACACAGTGACGGACCCGTCCCCACCGGTACCGTACCCCCGGTGTCACACAGCGACGGACCCGTCCCCACCGGTACCGTACCCCGGTGTCACACAGCGACGGACCCGTCCCTCCGGTACTGTACCCCGGTGTGACACAGCGCCCAACCCGTCCCCACCGGTACCGTACCCCGGTGTTACACAGTGACGGACCCGTCCCCACCGGTACCGTACCCCGGTGTGACACCGTGACGGACCCGTCCTCACCGGTACCGTACCCCGGTGTCACACAGTGACGGACCCGTCCCCACCGGTACCGTACCCCGGTGTTACACAGGGACGGACCGTCCCCAGCCGGTACCGTACCCCGGTGTCACACAGCGCCCAACCCGTCCCCACCGGTACCGTACCCCGGTGTCACACAGCGACGGACCGTCCCCACCGGTACCGTACCCCGGTGTCACACAGCGACGGACCCATCCCCGCCGATACCGTACCCCGGTGTTACACAGCGACGGACCCGTCCCCGCCAGTACTGTACCCCGGTGTCACACAGTGACGGACCCCTCCCCGCCGGTACCCGTACCCCGGTGTTATACAGTGATGGACCCGTCCCCGCCGGTACCAGTACCCCGGTGTCACACAGTGACAGACCCGTCCCCACTGGTACCCGTACCCCGGTGTCACACAGTGACGGACCCGTCCCCACTGGTACCCGTACCCCGGTGTTATACAGTGACAGACCCATCCCCACCGGTACCGTACCCCGGTGTTATACAGTGACAGACCAGTCCCCACCGGTACCGTACCCCGGTGTCACACACTGACGGACCCGTCCCCGCCGGTACCGTACCCCGGTGTCACACAGCGACGGACCCGTTCCCGCCGGTACCGTACCCCGGTGTGACACAGTGACAGACCCGTCCCCACGGGTACCGTACCCCGGTGTTACACAGTGACGGACCGTCTCCACCGGTACCGTACCCCGGTGTTACACAGTGACAGACCCGTCCCCACCGGTACCGTACCCCAGTGTCACACAGTGACGGACCCGTCCCCAGCGGTACCGTACCCCGGTGTCACACAGCGACGGACCCGTCCCCACCGTACCGTACCCCAGTGTCACACAGTGACGGACCCGTCCCCACCGGTACCGTACCCCGGTGTCGCACAGCGACGGACCCATCCCCGCCGGTACCGTACCCAGGTGTTACACAGTGATGGACCCGTCCCCGCCGGTACCGTACCCCGGTGTTATACAGTGACGGACCCGTCTCCACCGGTACCGTACCCCGGTGTTGTACAGACCCGTCCCCGCCGGTACCGTACCCCGGTGTTACACAGTGTCAGACCCGTCCCGCCGGTATCGTACCCCGGTGTCACACAGCGACGGACCCGTCTCCACCGGTACCGTACCCCGGTGTTACAACAGTGACGGACCCGTCTCCACCGGTACCGTACCCCGGTGTCACACAGCGACGGACCCGTCCCCGTCGGTACCGTACCCCGGTGTCACACAGTGACAGACCCGTCCACACCGGTACCGTACCCCGGTGTGACACAGTGACGGACCCGTCCCCGCCGGTACCGTACCCCGGTGTCACACAGCGACGGACCCGTCCCCCGCCGGTACCGTACCCCCGGTGTCACACAGCGACGGACCCGTCCCCACCGGTACCGTACCCCGGTGTCACACAGTGACGGACCCGTCCCCGCCGGTACCGTACCCCGGTGTCACACAGTGACGGACCCGTCCCCGCCGGTACCGTACCCCGGTGTCACACAGCGACGGACCCGTCCCCGTCGGTACCGTACCCCGGTGTCACACAGCGACGGACCAGTCCCCGCCGGTACCTGTACCCCGGTGTCACACAGCGACGGACCCGTCCCCGCCGGTACCGTACCCCGGTGTCACACAGCGACGGACCCGTCCCCGCCGGTACCCGTACCCCGGTGTCACACAGCGACGGACCCGTCCCCGCCGGTACCGTACCCCGGTGTCACACAGCGACGGACCCGTCCCCGCCGGTACCGTACCCCGGTGTCACACAGCGACGGACCCGTCCCCGCCGGTACCGTACCCCGGTGTCACACAGCGACGGACCCGTCCCCACCGGTACCGTACCCCGGTGTCACACAGTGACGGACCCGTCCCCCCCGGTACCGTACCCCGGTGTTACACAGCGACAGACCCGTCCCCCACCGGTACCGTACCCCGGTGTCACACAGTGACGGACCCGTCCCCCCCGGTACCGTACCCGGTGTTACACAGCGACAGACCCGTCCCCACCGGTACCGTACCCCGGTGTCACAGTGACGGACCCGTCCCGCCGGTACCTGTACCCCGGTGTCACACAGCGACGGACCCGTCCCCGCCGGTACCGTACCCCGGTGTCACACAGCGACGGACCCGTCCCCGCCGGTACCGTACCCCGGTGTCACACAGTGACGGACCCGTCCCCGCCGGTACCGTACCCCGGTGTCACACAGCGACGGACCCGTCCCCGCCGGTACCGTACCCCGGTGTCACACAGCGACGGACCCGTCCCCCGCCGGTACCGTACCCCGGTGTCACACAGCGACGGACCCGTCCCCGCCGGTACCAGTACCCCGGTGTCATACAGTGACAGACCCGTCCCCACCGGTACCGTACCCCGGTGTCAGACAGCGACGGACCCGTCCCCATCGTACCGTACCCCGGTGTCACACAGCGACGGACCCGTCCCCACCGGTACCGTACCCCGGTGTCACACAGCGACGGACCCGTCCCCATCGGTACCGTACCCCGGTGTCACACAGCGACGGACCCGTCCCCTCCGGTACCGTACCCCGGTGTCACACAGCGACGGACCCGTCCCCACCGGTACCGTACCCCGGTGTCACACAGCGACGGACCCGTCCCCTCCGGTACCGTACCCCGGTGTCACACAGTGACGGACCCGTCCCCACCGGTGTACCCCGGTGTTACACAGCGACGGACCCGTCCCCACCGGTACCGTACCCCGGTGTGACACAGCGACGGACCCGTCCCCACCGGTACCGTACCCCGGTGTCACACAGCGACGGACCCGTCCCCTACGGTACCGTACCCCGGTGTCACACAGTGACGGACCTGTCCCCACCGGTACCGTACCCCGGTGTCACACAGTGACAGACCCGTCCCCACCGGTACCGTACCCCGGTGTCACACAGTGACGGACCCGTCCCCGCCGGTACCGTACCCCGGTGTCGCACAGTGACGGACCCGTCTCCACCGGTACCGTACCCCGGGTGTCACACAGCGACGGACCCGTCCCCGTCGGTACCGTACCCCGGTGTCACACAGTGACAGACCCGTCCACACCGGTACCGTACCCCGGTGTGACACAGTGACGGACCCGTCCCCACCGGTACCGTACCCCGGTGTCACACAGTGAGAGACCCGTCCCCGCCGGTACCGTACCCCGGTGTCACACAGCGACGGACCCGTCCCCGTCGGTACCGTACCCCGGTGTTACACAGTGACGGACCCGTACCCCGGTGTCACACAGCGACGGACCCGTCCCCGCCGGTACCGTACCCCGGTGTCACACAGCGACGGACCCGTCCCCACCGGTACCGTACCCCGGTGTCACACAGTGACGGACCCGTCCCCACCGGTACCGTACCCCGGTGTCACACAGTGACGGACCCGTCCCCACCGGTACCGTACCCCGGTGTCACACAGCGACGGACCCGTCCCCGCCGGTACCGTACCCCGGTGTCACACAGCGACGGACCAGTCCCCGCCGGTACCGTACCCCGGTGTCACACAGCGACGGACCCGTCCCCGCCGGTACCGTACCCCGGTGTTACACAGCGACGGACCCGTCCCCGTCGGTACCGTACCCCGGTGTCACACAGTGACGGACCCGTCCCCGCCGGTACCGTACCCCGGTGTCACACAGTGACGGACCCGTCCCCGCCGGTACCGTACCCCGGTGTCACACAGCGACGGACCCGTCCCCACCGGTACCGTACCCCGGTGTCACACAGTGACGGACCCGTCCCCGCCGGTACCGTACCCCGGTGTTACACAGCGATGGACCCGTCCCCACCGGTACCGTACCCCGGTGTCACACAGTGACAGACCCGTCCCCGCCGGTACCGTACCCCCGGTGTCACACAGTGACGGTCCCGTCCCCCCCGGTACCGTACCCCGGTGTTATACAGTGATGGACCCGTCCCCACCGGTACCTTACCCCGGTGTCACACAGTGACGGACCCGTCCCCCCCGGTACCGTACCCCGGTGTTACACAGCGACAGACCCGTCCCCACCGGTACCGTACCCCGGTGTCACACAGTGACGGACCCGTCCCCCCCCGGTACCGTACCCCGGTGTTACACAGCGACAGACCCGTCCCCACCGGTACCGTACCCCGGTGTCACAGTGACGGACCCGTCCCCGCCGGTACCGTACCCCGGTGTGACACAGTGACAGACCCGTCCCCACTGGTACCCGTACCCCGGTGTCACACAGTGACAGACCCCGTCCCCACCGGTACCGTACCCCGGTGTGACACAGTGACGGACCCGTCCCCACCGGTACCATACCCCGGTGTTACACAGTGACGGACCCGTCCCCACCTGTACCGTACCCCGGTGTCACACAGTGACAGACCCGTCCCCCACCGGTACCGTACCCCGGTGTCACACAGCGACGGACCCGTCCCCCCCCAGTACCGTACCCCAGTGTTACACAGTGACAGACCCGTCCCCGCGGCGTACCGTACCCCGGTGTCACACAGTGACAGACACGTCCCCCGCCGGTACCGTACCCCGGTGTCACACAGCGACGTACCCGTCCCCGCCGGTACCGTACCCCGGTGTCACACAGTGACGGACCCGTCCCCACCGGTACCTTACCCCGGTGTTATACAGTGACGGACCCGTCCCCACCGGTACCGTACCCCGGTGTTACACAGTGACGGACCCGTCCACACCGGTACCTTACCCCGGTGTTATACAGTGACGGACCCGTCCCCACCGGTACCGTACCCCGGTGTCACACAGTGACGGACCCGTCCCCGCCGGTACCTTACCCCGGTGTAACACAGTGACGGACCCGTCCACACCGGTACCGTACCCCGGTGTCACACAGTGACAGACCCGTCCACACCGGTACCGTACCCCGGTGTCACACAGTGACAGACCCGTCCACACCGGTACCGTACCCCGGTGTCACACAGTGACAGACCCGTCCACACCGGTACCGTACCCCGGTGTCACACAGTGACGGACCCGTCCACACCGGTACCGTACCCCGGTGTTACACAGTGACGGACCCGTCCACACCGGTACCGTACCCCCGGTGTTACACAGTGACAGACCCGTCCCCACCGGTACCTTACCCCGGTGTTACACAGTGACGGACCCGTCCACACCGGTACCGTACCCCGGTGTTACACAGTGACGGACCCGTCCACACCGGTACCGTACCCCGGTGTCACACAGTGACAGACCCGTCCACACCGGTACCGTACCCCGGTGTCACACAGTGACAGACCCGTCCCCACCGGTACCGTACCCCGGTGTCACACAGTGACAGACCCGTCCACACCGGTACCGTACCCCGGTGTCACACAGTGACAGACCCGTCCACATCGGTACCGTACCCCGGTGTCACACAGTGACAGACCCGTCCACACCGGTACCGTACCCCGGTGTCACACAGTGACAGACCCGTCCCCACCGGTACCGTACCCCGGTGTCACACAGTGACGGACCCGTCCACACCGGTACCGTACCCCGGTGTCACACAGTGACGGACCCATCCCCAGCGGTACCGTACCCCGGTGTCACACAGCGACGGACCCGTCCCCGCCGGTACCGTACCCCGGTGTCACACAGCGACGGACCCGTCCCCACCGGTACCGTACCCCGGTGTCACACAGTGACGGACCCGTCCCCACCGGTACCGTACCCCGGTGCAACACAGTGACAGACCCGTCCCTCCCGGTACCGTACCCCGATGTTACACAGTGACGGACCCATCCCCACCGGTACCGTACCCCGGTGTTATACAGTGACAGACCCGTCCCCACCGGTACCGTACCCCGGTGTTATACAGCGACGGACCCGTCCCCGCCGGTACCGTACCCCAGTGTCACATAGCGACGGACCCGTCCCCACCGGTACCGTACCCCGGTGTTACACAGTGACGGACCCGTCCCCCCCCGGTACCGTACCCCGGTGTCACACAGTGACGGACCCGTCCCCACCGGTACCGTACCCCGGTGTCACACAGTGACGGACCCGTCCCCACCGGTACCGTACCCCGGTGCAACACAGTGACAGACCCGTCCCTCCCGGTACCGTACCCCGATGTTACACAGTGACAGACCCATCCCCACCGGTACCGTACCCCGGTGTTATACAGTGACAGACCCATCCCCACCGGTACCGTACCCCGGTGTTATACAGCGACGGACCCGTCCCCGCCGGTACCGTACCCCGGTGTTACATAGCGACGGACCCGTCCCCACCGGTACCGTACCCCGGTGTTACACAGTGACGGACCCGTCCCCCCCGGTACCGTACCCCGGTGTCACACAGTGACGGACCCGTCCCCACCGGTACCGTACCCCGGTGTCACACAGTGACAGACCCGTCCCCACCGGTACCGTACCCCGGTGTGACACCGTGACGGACCCGTCCCCACCGGTACCGTACCCCGGTGTCACACAGTGACGGACCCGTCCCCACCGGTACCGTACCCCGGTGTCACACAGCGACGGACCCGTCCCCACCGGTACCGTACCCCGGTGTCACACAGCGACGGACCCGTCCCCCGCCGGTACCGTACCCCGGTGTGACACAGTGACAGACCCGTCCCCACTGGTACCGTACCCCGGTGTCACACAGTGACAGACCCGTCCCCACCGGTACCGTACCCCGGTGTGACACAGTGACGGACCCGTCCCCACCGGTACCATACCCCGGTGTTACACAGTGACGGACCCGTCCCCACCTGTACCGTACCCCGGTGTCACACAGTGACAGACCCGTCCCCACCGGTACCGTACCCCGGTGTCACACAGCGACGGACCCGTCCCCCCCCAGTACCGTACCCCAGTGTTACACAGTGACAGACCCCGTCCCCGCCGGTACCGTACCCCGGTGTCACACAGTGACAGACACGTCCCCGCCGGTACCGTACCCCGGTGTCACACAGCGACGTACCCGTCCCCGCCGGTACCGTACCCCGGTGTCACACAGTGACGGACCCGTCCCCACCGGTACCTTACCCCGGTGTTATACAGTGACGGACCCGTCCCCACCGGTACCGTACCCCGGTGTTACACAGTGACGGACCCGTCCACACCGGTACCTTACCCCCGGTGTTATACAGTGACGGACCCGTCCCCACCGGTACCGTACCCCGGTGTCACACAGTGACGGACCCGTCCCCCGCCGGTACCTTACCCCGGTGTAACACAGTGACGGACCCGTCCACACCGGTACCGTACCCCGGTGTCACACAGTGACAGACCCGTCCACACCGGTACCGTACCCCGGTGTCACACAGTGACAGACCCGTCCACACCGGTACCGTACCCCGGTGTTACACAGTGACGGACCCGTCCACACCGGTACCGTACCCCGGTGTTACACAGTGACGGACCCGTCCACACCGGTACCGTACCCCGGTGTTACACAGTGACAGACCCGTCCCCACCGGTACCTTACCCCGGTGTTACACAGTGACGGACCCGTCCACACCGGTACCGTACCCCGGTGTTACACAGTGACGGACCCGTCCACACCGGTACCGTACCCCGGTGTCACACAGTGACAGACCCGTCCACACCGGTACCGTACCCCGGTGTCACACAGTGACAGACCCGTCCCCACCGGTACCGTACCCCGGTGTCACACAGTGACAGACCCGTCCACACCGGTACCGTACCCCGGTGTCACACAGTGACAGACCCGTCCACATCGGTACCGTACCCCGGTGTCACACAGTGACAGACCCGTCCACACCGGTACCGTACCCCGGTGTCACACAGTGACAGACCCGTCCCCACCGGTACCGTACCCCGGTGTCACACAGTGACGGACCCGTCCACACCGGTACCGTACCCCGGTGTCACACAGTGACGGACCCATCCCCAGCGGTACCGTACCCCGGTGTCAC
This sequence comes from Hemitrygon akajei, assembly GCF_048418815.1. Taxonomy (NCBI): domain Eukaryota; kingdom Metazoa; phylum Chordata; class Chondrichthyes; order Myliobatiformes; family Dasyatidae; genus Hemitrygon; species Hemitrygon akajei. The sequence continues at coordinate 43,942,559 of NC_133151.1, forward strand.
ACAGCGACGGACCCGTCCCCGCCGGTACCGTACCCCGGTGTCACACAGCGACGGACCCGTCCCCACCGGTACCGTACCCCGGTGTTACACAGTGACGGACCCGTCCCCACCGGTACCGTACCCCGGTGCAACACAGTGACAGACCCGTCCCTCCCGGTACCGTACCCCGATGTTACACAGTGACAGACCCATCCCCACCGGTACCGTACCCCGGTGTTATACAGTGACAGACCCATCCCCACCGGTACCGTACCCCGGTGTTATACAGCGACGGACCCGTCCCCGCCGGTACCGTACCCCAGTGTCACATAGCGACGGACCCGTCCCCACCGGTACCGTACCCCGGTGTTACACAGTGACGGACCCGTCCCCCCCGGTACCGTACCCCGGTGTCACACAGTGACGGACCCGTCCCCACCGGTACCGTACCCCGGTGTCACACAGTGACAGACCCGTCCCCACCGGTACCGTACCCCGGTGTGACACCGTGACGGACCCGTCCCCACCGGTACCGTACCCCGGTGTCACACAGTGACGGACCCGTCCCCACCGGTACCGTACCCCGGTGTCACACAGCGACGGACCCGTCCCCGCCGGTACCGTACCCCCGGTGTGACACAGTGACAGACCCGTCCCCACTGGTACCGTACCCCGGTGTCACACAGTGACAGACCCGTCCCCACCGGTACCGTACCCCGGTGTGACACAGTGACGGACCCGTCCCCACCGGTACCATACCCCGGTGTTACACAGTGACGGACCCGTCCCCACCTGTACCGTACCCCGGTGTCACACAGTGACAGACCCGTCCCCACCGGTACCGTACCCCGGTGTCACACAGTGACGGACCCGTCCCCCCCCCAGTACCGTACCCCCAGTGTTACACAGTGACAGACCCGTCCCCGCCGGTACCGTACCCCGGTGTCACACAGTGACAGACACGTCCCCCGCCGGTACCGTACCCCGGTGTCACACAGCGACGTACCCGTCCCCGCCGGTACCGTACCCCGGTGTCACACAGTGACGGACCCGTCCCCACCGGTACCTTACCCCGGTGTTATACAGTGACGGACCCGTCCCCACCGGTACCGTACCCCGGTGTTACACAGTGACGGACCCGTCCCCACCGGTACCGTACCCCGGTGTCACACAGTGACAGACCCGTCCCCAGCGGTACCGTACCCCGGTGTCACACAGCGACGGACCCGTCCCCGCCGGTACCGTACCCCGGTGTCACACAGCGACGGACCCGTCCCCAACGGTACTGTACCCCGATGTCACACAGTGACGGACCCGTCCCCGCCGGTACCGTACCCCGGTGTTACACAGTGACGGACCCGTCCCCGCCGGTACCGTACCCCGGTGTGACACAGTGACGGACCCGTCCCCGCCGGTACCGTACCCCGGTGTCACACAGCGCCGGACCCGTCCCCGCCGGTACTGTTCCCCGGTGTCACACAGTGACGGACCCGTCCCCGCCGGTACCGTACCCCGGTGTCACACAGTGACGGACCCGTCCCCCCCAGTACCGTACCCCGGTGTTACACAGTGACAGACACGTCCCCCGCCGGTACCGTACCCCGGTGTCACACAGCGATGTACCCGTCCCCGCCGGTACCGTACCCCGGTGTCACACAGTGACGGACCCGTCCCCACCGGTACCTTACCCCGGTGTTATACAGTGACGGACCCGTCCCCACCGGTACCGTACCCCGGTGTCACACAGCGACGGACCCGTCCCCGCCGGTACCCCGGTGTCACACAGTGACAGACCCGTCCCCACCGGTACCGTACCCCGGTGTTACACAGTGACGGACCCGTCCCCACCGGTACCGTACCCCGGTGTTACACAGCGACGGACCCGTCCCCACCGGTACCATACCCCGGTGTTACACAGTGACGGACCCGGCCCCACCGGTACCGTACCCCGGTGTTACACAGCGACGGACCCGTCCCCACCGGTACCGTACCCCGGTGTCACACAGCGACGGACCCGTCCCCGCCGGTACCGTACCCCGGTGTGACACAGTGACAGACCCGTCCCCACCGGTACCGTACCCCGGTGTTATACAGTGACGGACACGTCCCCACCGGTACCGTACCCCGGTGTCACACAGCGCCCAACCCGTCCCCACCGGTATCGTACCCCGGTGTTATACAGTGACGGACCCGTCCCCACCGGTACCGTACCCCGGTGTTATACAGTGATGGACCCGTCCCCACCGGTACCGTACCCCGATGTCACACAGTGACGGACCCGTCCCCACCGGTACCGTACCCCGGTGTTATACAGTGACAGACCCGTCCCCACCGGTACCGTACCCCGGTGTCACACAGTGACGGACCCGTCCCCACCGGTACCGTACCCCGGTGTCACACAGTGACAGACCCGTCCACACCGGTACCGTACCCCGGTGTCACACAGTGACAGACCCGTCCACACCGGTACCGTACCCCGGTGTCACACAGTGACAGACCCGTCCACACCGGTACCGTACCCCGGTGTCACACAGTGACAGACCCGTCCACACCGGTACCGTACCCCGGTGTCACACAGTGACGGACCCGTCCACACCGGTACCGTACCCCGGTGTCACACAGTGACAGACCCGTCCCCACCGGTACCGTACCCCGGTGTCACACAGTGACAGACCCGTCCCCAGCGGTACCGTACCCCGGTGTCACACAGCGACGGACCCGTCCCCGCCGGTACCGTACCCCGGTGTCACACAGCGACGGACCCGTCCCCAACGGTACTGTACCCCGATGTCACACAGTGACGGACCCGTCCCCGCCGGTACCGTACCCCGGTGTTACACAGTGACGGACCCGTCCCCGCCGGTACCGTACCCCGGTGTGACACAGTGACGGACCCGTCCCCGCCGGTACCCGTACCCCGGTGTCACACAGCGCCGGACCCGTCCCCGCCGGTACCGTTCCCCGGTGTCACACAGTGACGGACCCGTCCCCGCCGGTACCGTACCCCCGGTGTCACACAGTGACGGACCCGTCGCCACCGGTACCGTACCCCGGTGTCACACAGTGACGGACCCGTCCCCCCCAGTACCGTACCCCGGTGTTACACAGTGACAGACACGTCCCCCGCCGGTACCGTACCCCGGTGTCACACAGCGATGTACCCGTCCCCGCCGGTACCGTACCCCGGTGTCACACAGTGACGGACCCGTCCCCACCGGTACCTTACCCCCGGTGTTATACAGTGACGGACCCGTCCCCACCGGTACCGTACCCCGGTGTCACACAGCGACGGACCCGTCCCCGCCGGTACCCGGTGTCACACAGTGACAGACCCGTCCCCACCGGTACCGTACCCCGGTGTTACACAGTGACGGACCCGTCCCCACCGGTACCGTACCCCGGTGTTACACAGCGACGGACCCGTCCCCACCGGTACCATACCCCGGTGTTACACAGTGACGGACCCGGCCCCACCGGTACCGTACCCCGGTGTTACACAGCGACGGACCCGTCCCCACCGGTACCGTACCCCGGTGTCACACAGCGACGGACCCGTCCCCAGCCGGTACCGTACCCCGGTGTGACACAGTGACAGACCCGTCCCCACCGGTACCGTACCCCGGTGTTATACAGTGACGGACACGTCCCCCACCGGTACCGTACCCCGGTGTCACACAGCGCCCAACCCGTCCCCACCGGTACCGTACCCCGGTGTTATACAGTGACGGACCCGTCCCCACCGGTACCGTACCCCGGTGTTATACAGTGATGGACCCGTCCCCACCGGTACCGTACCCCGATGTCACACAGTGACGGACCCGTCCCCACCGGTACCGTACCCCGGTGTTATACAGTGACAGACCCGTCCCGACCGGTACCGTACCCCGGTGTGACACCGTGACGGACCCGTCCCCACCGGTACCGTACCCCGGTGTTATACAGTGACGGACCCGTCTCCACCGGTACCGTACCCCAGTGTTGATCAACCTCGTCACTTTGGGACTGTGAGTCTTCCCCTGGAATTTGGTGTCGACCCACTATCCTGGTCCCATTTTTGTCTCCGACATCTCACCCCAGTAAATCTCCCCCTGACCCACACACTGAGTCCGTGTGAGTGTGGGCAACAGGACTACCCCACCCTCGTGTGCAGTGAACAGACTCCTGGATGGTGGTAGTTTAATTGGGCTTCTTTATCAGACTTTGCAGAATTACAACTCTTAAATGCAGGGGGTGGGGGTCAGGCTGCTACAGAGGGTACACCTGGGCAATAGTTCCGTGGTCTTGGAGCACTGGGTGCCAAATGAGATGTGGCCAGTCACATCAAGGGACATCGGACTCACTCAGGCTTCACAGGACCTGGCCATAGTGCCCTTGGTCAGTCAGTGGTGACCCCGTGTCCCCTTGTCGGTCAGTGGTGACCCCGTGTCCCCGTGTGGGTCGGTCAGTGGTGACCCCGTGTCCCCGGGTGGGCCGGTGTGGTGACCCCGTGTCCCCGGGTGGGTCGGTCAGTGGTGACCCCGTGTCCCCGGGTGCGCCGGTCAGTGGTGACCCCGGGTCCCCGGGTGGGTCGGTCAGTGGTGACCCCGTGTCCCCGTGTGGGTCGGTCAGTGGTGACCCCGTGTCCCCGGGTGGGCCGGTGTGGTGACCCCGTGTCCCCGGGTGGGTCGGTCAGTGGTGACCCCGTGTCCCCGGGTGGGTCGGTCAGTGGTGACCCCGGGTGGGCCGGTGTGGTGACCCCCGTGTCCCCGGGTGGGTCGGTCAGTGGTGACCCCGTGTCCCCGGGTGGGCCGGTCAGTGGTGACCCCGTGTCCCCGGGTGGGCCGGTCAGTGGTGACCCCGTGTCCCCGGGTGGGCTGGTCAGTGGTGACCCCGTGTCCCCGGGTGGGTCGGTCAGTGGTGACCCCGTGTCCTCGGGTGGGTCGGTGTGGTGACCCCGTGTCCCCGGGTGGGCCGGTCAGTGGTGACCCCGTGTCCCCGGGTGGGTCGGTCAGTGGTGACCCCGGGTGGGCCGGTGTGGTGACCCCGTGTCCCCGGGTGGGCCGGTCAGTGGTGACCCCGTGTCCCCGTGTCGGTCAGTGGTGACCCCGTGTCCCCGGGTGGGCCGATGTGTCCCCGGGTGGGCCGGTGTGACCCCGTGTCCCCGGGTGGGCCGGTCAGTGGTGACCCCGTGTCCCCGTGTCGGTCAGTGGTGACCCCGTGTCCCCGGGTGGGCCGGTGTGGTGACCCCGTGTCCCCGGGTGGGCCGGTGTGACCCCGTGTCCCCGGGTGGGTCGGTCAGTGGTGACCCCGTGTCCCCGGGTGGGCCGGTCAGTGGTGACCCCGTGTCCCCGGGTGGGCCGGTGTGGTGACCCCGTGTCCCCCGGGTGGGCCGGTGTGGTGACCCCGTGTCCCCGGGTGGGCCGGTCAGTGGTGACCCCGTGTCCCCGGGTGGGTCGGTCAGTGGTGACCCCGTGTCCCCGGGTGGGCCGGTGTGGTGACCCCGTGTCCCCGGGTGGGCCGGTCAGTGGTGACCCCGTGTCCCCGGGTGGGCCGGTGTGGTGACCCCGTGTCCCCGGGTGGGCCGGTCAGTGGTGACCCCGTGTCCCCGGGTGGGCCGGTGTGGTGACCCCGTGTCCCCGGGTGGGCCGGTCAGTGGTGACCCCGTGTCCCCGGGTGGGCCGGTCAGTGGTGACCCCGTGTCCCCGGGTGGGTCGGTGTGGTGACCCCCGTGTCCCCGGGTGGGCCGGTGTGGTGACCCCGTGTCCCCGGGTGGGCCGGTGTGCTCCCCGTTTTCTCAGTTCGCATCAGCGCCGCCGGGGTCCTGTCCCGCTCCGAGCCTCAGTAGCGCGACTGGCGGCACATGTCACAGCGGCAGCTCCGGGCCGTGAAGATCTCCAGCTCCTCCGTCCTCTCGCCGCAGGACAGGCTCACCCGCACCTGGGGAGCGAGAAGCGAGACCGGGCCGTGAGACGGAATGGGGCAGGTGACCGGAGAGAGGGTGTTCGGGGGAGGAAGTGTGGAGAACCCGAGTTACGAGGAAAGATTGGGAGGGGGTTTGATGGAGGGATACAGAATTCCGAGGGGTACAGACAGGGTAAATGATGCAAGCAGGCCGAGGTTGGGTTGGACTATAACCACAGGTCGTGGGTTAAGGGTGGAAGGTGAGAAGTGTAATTGGGTGGGGGGGGCTTCACTCAGAGGGTGGGGGGGTGTAGAACGAGCTGCCAGGGCAAGTGGTTTCACCGTTTAAGGAGTTTGGAGAGGTACGTGGATGGTAGCGATGTGGCGGGATGGGAGGAGGCAGTTTAAATTCGGCATGGACTAGATGGGCCGAAGGGCTTGTTTCTGTGCAGACTCCGAGGGATGAAAGAAGAGGTGGGGGGTGGGGGTGGGATTCGCCTCGTCTACCTGACCGGTGACCATCTCAGTGCGTGATGGAGCAGAAGTGACGATGTCTGTTCCTGACGAGGTGTGGGGACAGAGTGAGGGGGTCTGCCTGGTCGTGGAGGCGTCAGCGAGGGAGTTTCCCCTGGGGTCTCACCGCCCTCGATCGTGGGAGCAGGTCCTGGTTAAGCGAGGCAGGCTTGGTAACGGAGGGGGTCACCCCGAACTGGGCGGGGACGTTCACAGGGACACACACAGAACGCTGGAGGAACTCGGCAGGGGCCGCGTTTCAAACCGAGCCCCTTCGGCAGGACCGGGTGGGAAAAGCGATGAGTGGATTTAGGGATGAGGAACACAAGAGGTCGGGAGGGTGAGTGATGAAGTAAAGAGCTGGGAAGTTGATACCCGGCTGGAGAGTGGGGAGGCGAATCAGGAAGAGATCCAGAAAGGGGGAAGAGGGAAAAGGAGATGAATGGTGAAGGGGTGCATTACTGGACAGACTTTATCGATCCCGGGGGAATTGGGCTTCGTTACAGCCGCAACAACCAAGAATAGTGTAGAAATATAGCAATATAAACTATAAATAATTCAATAAATCATGCCAAGTGGAAATTAGACCAGGACTGGCCTGTTGGCTCAGGGTGTCTGACACTCCGAGGGAGGAGTTGTAAAGTTTGATGGCCACGGGTAGGAATGACTTCCTATGACGCTCAGTGTTGGAGAAAGGTGAGGGAGGGCCTGCCCAGGGATGAGGGCAGATAGGGAGGGAGGTCGCGCTCAGAGATGAGGGAGGGGGAGGGAGGTCGCGTCCAGGGAAAGGGGACAGAGGGAGGGAGTGAGGGAGCACCCAGAGAAAGGGGAGGGATGGTCTGCCCAGGGATGAGGGGAGATAGGGAGGGAGGTCGCGCTCAGAGATGAGGGAGGTCGCGTCCAGGGAAAGGGGACAGAGGGAGGGAGTGAGGGGAGCACCCAGAGAAAGGGGAGGGATGGCCTGCCCAGGGCAACAGGAGGTCGCGCTCAGGAAGGACGTACCCAGAGATAGGGGAGGAAGGGCGCGTCCCCCAGGTAAAGAGGAGGGTCGGAAGGCGCGCCCAGAGAGTGAGGGACGGAGGACGGGCGGAAGGGAGGAGGGGAGGGCAGGCGAGGACCACGCACCTTCTCCAGCCGGCCGATAGTACAGCACTGAGAGACCGAGGTGGTGATGTGCCTGAACCCGCTGGCCCGGAGCACCGAGAACTTGGAGGGGAAGGCGCTGGACTCGCAGTGACCCACACACGCGTGGCTGGCGTGTCTCCCGCGGCAGCTGCCCGGCCCGTCGCTCCGGATGGTCACGTTAAACGCTGCGGCAGAGACCAGAGGCTCGGTGGTAGATCCGCCCTCCACCCCCGGTTCCCTCCCCTCTCTGCATCTCTCTTCCCTTCCATCCCTCCGTTCCTGGTCCCTGGACACCTTCCCTCGCTGCTCCCTCTCTCTATCCCCTCTCCACCTTTCCTTTCACTCCATTCCCTCTCTTCCCTCCTCCCCGCTCACCTCCCTCCCCGCTCACCTCTCTCCAGTTCCCCTCTCCACCTTTCCTTTCACTCCATTCCCTCTCTTCCCTCCTCCCCTCTCCACCGCCCTCCCCGCTCACCTCTCTCCCCGCTCACCTCTCTCCCGTTCCCCTCTCCACCTTTCCTTTCACTCCATTCCCTCTTCCCTCCTCCCCTCTCCACCACTCTCCCCACTCACCTCTCTCCAGTTCCCCTCTCCACCTTTCCTTTCACTCCATTCCCTCTTCCCTCCTCCCCTCTCCACCACTCTCCCCACTCACCTCTCTCCAGTTCCCCTCTCCACCTTTCCTTTCACTCCATTCTCTTCCCTCCTCCCCTCTCCACCGCCCTCCCCGATCACCTCTCTCCAGTTCCCTTCTCCACCTTTCCTTTCACTCCATTCCCTCTCTTCCCTCCTCCCCTCTCCACCGCCCTCCCCGCTCACCTCTCTCCCGTTCCCCCTCCACCTTTCCTTTCACTCCATTCCTTCTCTTCCCTCCTCCCCTCTCCACCGCCCTCCCCGCTCACCTCTCTCCAGTTCCCCTCTCCACCTTTCCTTTCACTCCATTCCCTCTCTTCCCCCTCCCCTCTCCACCACTCTCCCCGCTCACCTCTCTCCAGTTCCCCTCTCCACCTTTCCTTTCACTCCATTCCCTCTCTTCCCCCTCCCCTCTCCACCACTCTCCCCCACTCACCTCTCTCCCGTTCCCCCCTCCACCTTTCCTTTCACTCCATTCCCTCTCTTCCCCCTCCCCTCGCCGTCTCTCCCCTCTCCACCGCCCTCCCCACTCACCTCTCTCCAGTTCCCCTCTCCACCTTTCCTTTCACTCCATTCCCTCTCTTCCCTCCTCCCCTCTCCACCGCCCTCCCCACTCACCTCTCTCTCTACCCCCTCTAACCGTGCCCTCACCGGCCCCACTGATCGGACACTCACGGTAGAGCCGACAGCCGGCTGCGGGCTCCGGGCTCTGGGCGAAGGAACCGATAACGAGTCCAGTGAGGAAGAAAAGCCGAATTCCAGACATCACGGGCGTCCAGTGAAAGCCTGGGGAGGGCCGGGGAGAGAATAAACAACCGAGACACACAGACACATTGAGAATAAACACCCGAGACACAGGCGCATTGAGAATAAACACCCGAGACACAGACACATTGAGAATAAACACCCGAGACACAGGCACATTGAGAGTAAACACCCGAGACACAGGCGCATTGAGAATAAGCACCCGAGACACAGGCGCATTGAGAATAAACACCCGAGACACACAGACGCATTGAGAATAAACACCCGAGACACAGACACATTGAGAATAAACACCCGAGACACAGGCACATTGAGAGTAAACACCCGAGACACAGACACATTGAGAATAAACACCCGAGACACAGGCACATTGAGAATAAACACCTGAGACACACAGACACATTGAGAATAAACACCCGAGACACAGGCACATTGAGAATAAACACCTGAGACACACAGACACATTGAGAATAAACACCCGAGACACAGACACATTGAGAATAAACACCTGAGACACACAGACACATTGAGAATAAACACCCGAGACACAGGCGCATTGAGAATAAACACCCGAGACACACAGACGCATTGAGAATAAACACCCGAGACACAGGCGCATTGAGAATAAGCACCCGAGACACAGGCGCATTGAGAATAAGCACCCGAGACACAGGCGCATTGAGAATAAACACCCGAGACACACAGACGCATTGAGAATAAACACCCGAGACACAGACACATTGAGAATAAACACCTGAGACACACAGACACATTGAGAATAAACACCCGAGACACAGACACATTGAGAATAAACACCCGAGACACAGGCGCATTGAGAGTAAACACCCGGCACACAGGCACATTGAGAATAAACACCCGAGACACAGACACATTGAGAATAAACACCCGAGACACACAGACACATTGAGAATAAACACCCGAGACACAGACACATTGAGAATAAACACCCGAGACACAGGCACATTGAGAATAAACACCTGAGACACACAGACACATTGAGAATAAACACCCGAGACACAGGCACATTGAGAATAAACACCTGAGACACACAGACACATTGAGAATAAACACCCGAGACACAGACACATTGAGAATAAACACCTGAGACACACAGACACATTGAGAATAAACACCCGGCACACAGACACATTGAGAATAAACACCCGAGACACACAGACACATTGAGAATAAACACCCGAGACACAGACACATTGAGAATAAACACCCGAGACACAGACACATTGAGAATAAACACCCGAGACACAGGCACATTGAGAATAAACACCCGAGACACAGGCGCATTGAGAGTAAACACCCGGCACACAGGCACATTGAGAATAAACACCCGAGACACACAGACACATTGAGAATAAACACCCGAGACACAGACACATTGAGAATAAACACCCGAGACACAGGCACATTGAGAATAAACACCCGAGACACAGGCACATTGAGAATAAGCACCCGAGACACACAGACACATTGGGAATAAACACCCGAGACACAGGCACATTGAGAATAAACACCCGAGACACACAGACACATTGGGAATAAACACCCGAGACACACAGACACATTGAGAATAAACACCCGAGACACAGGCACATTGAGAATAAACACCCGAGACACAGTCTCATTGAGAATAAACACCCGAGACACACAGACGCATTGAGAATAAACACCCGAGACACAGGCACATTGAGAATAAACACCCGAGACACACAGACACATTGAGAATAAACACCCGAGACACACAGACACATTGAGAGTAAACACCCGAGACACAGGCACATTGAGAATAAACACCCGAGACACAGACACATTGAGAATAAACACCCGAGACACAGGCACATTGAGAAAAAACACCCGAGACACAGACACATTGAGAGTAAACACCCGAGACACAGGCACATTGAGAATAAACACCCGAGACACAGACACATTGAGAATAAACACCCGAGACACAGGCACATTGAGAATAAACACCCGAGACACACAGACGCATTGAGAATAAACACCCGAGACACAGGCACATTGAGAATAAACACCCGAGACACAGACTCATTGAGAATAAACACCCGAGACACACAGACGCATTGAGAATAAACACCCGAGACACAGGCACATTGAGAATAAACACCCGAGACACACAGACACATTGAGAATAAACACCCGAGACACAGGCACATTGAGAATAAACACCCGAGACACAGACTCATTGAGAATAAACACCCGAGACACACAGACGCATTGAGAATAAACACCCGAGACACAGGCACATTGAGAATAAACACCCGAGACACACAGACACATTGAGAATAAACACCCGAGACACAGGCACATTGAGAATAAACACCTGAGACACACAGACACATTGAGAATAAACACCCGAGACACAGACACATTGAGAATAAACACCTGAGACACACAGACACATTGAGAATAAACACCCGAGACACAGACACATTGAGAATAAACACCCGAGACACAGGCGCATTGAGAGTAAACACCCGGCACACAGGCACATTGAGAATAAACACCCGAGACACACAGACACATTGAGAATAAACACCTGAGACACAGGCACATTGAGAATAAACACCCGAGACACACAGACACATTGAGAATAAACACCCGAGACACAGGCACATTGAGAATAAACACCCGAGACACAGGCACATTGAGAATAAACACCTGAGACACACAGACACATTGAGAATAAACACCCGAGACACAGGCACATTGAGAATAAACACCTGAGACACACAGACACATTGAGAATAAACACCCGAGACACAGGCACATTGAGAATAAACACCTGAGACACACAGACACATTGAGAATAAACACCCGAGACACAGACACATTGAGAATAAACACCCGAGACACAGGCACATTGAGAATAAACACCCGAGACACAGACACATTGAGAATAAACACCTGAGACACACAGACACATTGAGAATAAACACCCGAGACACAGACACATTGAGAATAAACACCCGAGACACAGGCACATTGAGAATAAACACCCGAGACATAGACACATTGAGAATAAACACCCGGCACACAGGCACATTGAGAATAAACACCCGGCACACAGACACATTGAGAGTAAACACCCGAGACACAGGCGCATTGAGAGTAAACACCCGGCACACAGGCACATTGAGAATAAACACCCGAGACACACAGACACATTGAGAATAAACACCCGAGACACAGGCACATTGAGAATAAACACCTGAGACACACAGACACATTGAGAATAAACACCCGAGACACAGGCACATTGAGAATAAACACCTGAGACACACAGACACATTGAGAATAAACACCCGAGACACAGACACATTGAGAATAAACACCCGAGACACAGGCACATTGAGAATAAACACCCGAGACACAGACACATTGAGAATAAACACCTGAGACACACAGACACATTGAGAATAAACACCCGAGACACAGACACATTGAGAATAAACACCCGAGACACAGGCACATTGAGAATAAACACCCGAGACATAGACACATTGAGAATAAACACCCGGCACACAGGCACATTGAGAATAAACACCCGGCACACAGACACATTGAGAGTAAACACCCGAGACACAGGCGCATTGAGAGTAAACACCCGGCACACAGGCACATTGAGAATAAACACCCGAGACACACAGACACATTGAGAATAAACACCCGAGACACAGACACATTGAGAATAAACACCCGAGACACAGGCACATTGAGAATAAACACCCGGCACACAGGCACATTGAGAATAAACACCCGAGACACAGACTCATTGAGAATAAACACCTGAGACACACAGACACATTGAGAGTAAACACCCGAGACACAGGCACATTGAGAATAAACACCCGAGACACAGACACATTGAGAATAAACACCCGGCACACAGACACATTGAGAGTAAACACCCGGCACACAGGCAGATTGAGAATAAACACCCGAGACACACAGACGCATTGAGAATAAACACCCGAGACACAGGCAGATTGAGAATAAACACCCGAGACACACAGACACATTGAGAATAAACACCCGAGACACAGGCAGATTGAGAATAAACACCCGAGACACACAGACACATTGAGAGTAAACACCCGAGACACAGGCACATTGAGAATAAACACCCGAGACACAGGCAGATTGAGAATAAACACCCGAGACACACAGACACATTGAGAATAAACACCCGAGACACAGACACATTGAGAGTAAACACCCGAGACACAGGCACATTGAGAATAAACACCCGAGACACAGACACATTGAGAATAAACACCCGACACACAGGCAGATTGAGAATAAACACCCGAAACACAGACACATTGAGAATAAACACCCGAGACACAGACACATTGAGAATAAACACCCGAGACACAGACACATTGAGAATAAACACCCGAGACACAGGCGCATTGAGAATAAACACCCGAGACACAGACACATTGAGAATAAACACCCGAGACACAGGCGCATTGAGAATAAACACCCGAGACACACAGACGCATTGAGAATAAACACCCGAGACACAGGCGCATTGAGAATAAACACCCGAGACACAGACGCATTTAGAATAAACACCCGAGACACAGGCACATTGAGAATAAACACCCGAGACACAGGCACATTGAGAATAAACACCCGAGACACAGACACATTGAGAATAAACACCCGAGACACAGGCACATTGAGAATAAACACCCGGCACACAGGCGCATTGAGAATAAACACCCGAGACACAGACTCATTGAGAATAAACACCCGAGACACACAGACACATTGAGAGTAAACACCCGAGACACAGGCACATTGAGAATAAACACCCGAGACACAGACACATTGAGAATAAACACCCGAGACACAGGCAGATTGAGAATAAGCAGCCGAGACACAGACACATTGAGAGTAAACACCCGAGACACAGACACATTGAGAGTAAACACCCGAGACACAGGCACATTGAGAATAAACACCCGAGACACAGACACATTGAGAATAAACACCCGACACACAGGCAGATTGAGAATAAACACCCAAAACACAGACTCATTGAGAATAAACACCCGAGACACAGACACATTGAGAATAAACACCCGAGACACAGACACATTGAGAATAAACACCCGAAACACAGACACATTGAGAATAAACACCCGAGACACAGACACATTGAGAATAAACACCTGAGACACACAGACACATTGAGAATAAACACCCAAGACACAGACACATTGAGAATAAACACCCGAGACACAGACACATTGAGAATAAACACCCGGCACACAGACACATTGAGAATAAACACCCGAGACACAGACACATTGAGAATAAACACCTGAGACACAGGCACATTGAGAATAAACACCCGGCACACAGACACATTGAGAATAAACACCCGAGACACAGACACATTGAGAATAAACACCCGGCACACAGACACATTGAGAATAAACACCCGAGACACAGACACATTGAGAATAAACACCCGGCACACAGACACATTGAGAATAAACACCGGAGACACAGGCACATTGAGAATAAACACCCGGCACACAGACACATTGAGAAAAAACACCCGAGACACAGACACATTGAGAATAAACACCCGGCACACAGACACATTGAGAATAAACACCCGAGAGACAGGCGCATTGAGAATAAACACCTGAGACACACAGACACATTGAGAATAAACACCCGAGACACAGCCACATTGAGAATAAACACCCGGCACACAGACACATTGAGAATAAACACCCGGCACACAGGCGCATTGAGAATAAACACCCGGCACACAGACAGACAGACTGAGAACAAACACCCGGCACACAGACACATTGAGAATAAACACCCGAGACACAGGCAGATTGAGAATAAACACCCGAGACACACAGACACATTGAGAATAAACACCCGAGACACACAGACACATTGAGAATAAACACCCGGCACACAGACACATTGAGAATAAACACCCGAGACACAGACACATTGAGAATAAACACCCGGCACACAGACACATTGAGAATAAACACCCGAGACACAGACACATTGAGAATAAACACCTGAGACACAGGCACATTGAGAATAAACACCCGGCACACAGACACATTGAGAATAAACACCCGAGACACAGACACATTGAGAATAAACACCCGGCACACAGACACATTGAGAATAAACACCCGAGACACAGACACATTGAGAATAAACACCCGGCACACAGACACATTGAGAATAAACACCGGAGACACAGGCACATTGAGAATAAACACCCGGCACACAGACACATTGAGAATAAACACCCGAGACACAGACACATTGAGAATAAACACCCGGCACACAGACACATTGAGAATAAACACCCGAGAGACAGGCGCATTGAGAATAAACACCTGAGACACACAGACACATTGAGAATAAACACCCGAGACACAGCCACATTGAGAATAAACACCCGGCACACAGACACATTGAGAATAAACACCCGGCACACAGGCGCATTGAGAATAAACACCCGGCACACAGACAGACAGACTGAGAACAAACACCCCGCACACACACACAGACAGACAGACACACAGACTGAGAACAAACACCCCGCACACACGTTGAATCTAATCACACTGGCGTCCGCAATAGAGAATCAGGAGAAGCGTCCTACCCCCGACCCGGACGGGAACCCAGAGCCAGGGTAAAGCGCCCCTCTGCACTGCGAGCTCCGGTTTAAGTGGATCAGGGTCGGGACACTCCCTGCGCCGCTCCTCCCAACCTGTCAGGTCTTGGTCCGCGGAATCCCAGCCACTCCGGGTTTGGGCGACTCCTGGATCACCGGCTGAAGTGTTCTGGGGCCGTTCAGGACAGTTCCAGCTTTTACACACCGGACAACGCGGCTGGGAGAGTAATGAAACAACGGCCCGGGGGACCAGGGAGGCTTTCGGGTTCGAGGGCTACCGGGCAGGGGTTTTAGAAAGTGCTGGAAACCGTCAGCGGGTCTGTGAGAGAGAAGGAAGCAGTTCAGGGTTGAAACATTGTTTAGCTCTGGGAGAGATTAATATGCAGGTCGGCCCGGTTAGTGGACGCGATCGATTGCAGCTCCGCCGACTCGGGTTCAATTCGGTGAAGTTTCGTCCGGGTGCTCGGTGGCGTGGGTGGGATTGGGCAGTGCCAGCCGGTCGCGGCGGGAGGGCTACAGGGACAGGCCGGGCAAGGGGACCCTCTCTGACTGGGTGATGTACCGCTCAGCAGGTACATCTGCTGTTGGACACGTCCGGAGAGAAAGGAGGAGAAGTTGTGGAGCCGACACCCCCGGGACAGGTCTGAGGAACATACAGTGCCGATAGAAAGTGTTCACCACCCCGCCCAGGAAGTTTTCATGTTTTATTAGTTCTACAACATTGAATCACAGTGGATTTAATTTGGTTTTTCTGACACCCATCAACAGAAAATACTCCTTGGTGTCAAAGTGAAAACAAATTTCTCCAAAGTGATCTAAATTCATCGCAGTTATTAAACACATAACAATTGACTGCATAATTACTCACCCCGCCCAGGTCAATATGTAGTAGATGCACCTTTGGCAGCAATTACAGCCCTGAGTCTGTGTGGATGGGTTTCCATCAGCTTTGCACATCTGCAATTTCCCCCATTCTTCTTCACAAAACTGCTCACGCTCTGTCAGATTGCACGGGGATCGTGAGTGAACAGCCCGTTTCAAGTCCAGCCACAAATTCTCAATTGGATTGAGGTCTGGACTCTGACTTGGCCGATCCAGGACATTAACTTTGTTGTTTCTAATCCATTCCTGTGTAGTTTTGGCTTTATACTTGGGGTCATTGTCTTGCGGGAAAACAAGTCACAGTTCTCTTGCAGATTGCATCAGGTTTTCCTCCAGGATTTCCCTGTATTTTGCTGTATTCATTTTCCCCTCTACCTTCACAAGCCTTCCAGGGCCTGCTGCAGTGAAGCATCCCCACAGCATGATGCAGCCACCACCGTGCTTCACGGTAGGGATGCTGTGTTTTTGATGATCTGCAGTGTTTGGCTTACACCAATGTTTATTCTGATGGCCAAAAAGCTCAATTTTGATTTCATCAGACCACAGAACCTTCTTCCAGCTGACTTCAGAGTCTCCCACACGCCTTCTGGAAAACTCCAGCCGAACTTCATGGGAGTTCTTTTTCCACAGTGGCTTTCTCTCTGCCACTCTCCCATTAAGCTGCGACTGGTGAAGCACCCGGGCAACAGTTGTTGTATGTGCAGTCTCTCCCATCTCAGACACTGAAGCTTGTAACTCCTCCAGATTAGAAACATAGAAAACCTACAACACACTAAGGCCCTTTGGCCCACAAAGCTGTGCTGAACATGTCCTTACCTTAGAAATTACCTAGGGTTACCCATAGCCCTCTATTTTTCTAAGCTCCACGTACCTGTCCAGGAGCCTCTTAGAAGACCCTATCGTATCCGCTTCCACCACTGTTGCCGGCAGCCCGTTCCACGCACTCACCACTCTCTGTGTAAAATACTTACCCCTGACATAGGTTGATAGGTTTTTGATTAGTAAGAGCATGAAATGTTACAAGGAAAAGGCAGGAGACTGGGGTTGCTTCCTGCTCCCTTCCCCTTTTCCCAACCATGATTCCCCTCTCCCTGCCTCCTTCCCACTCTCAGTCCACAATAGAGACCCAAGACTTTAGCACAGTACTGTAGAGAGCTGCTAACTAATTTTTTTGGCACAGAGATTGTTAGGTAGGCAGAGTGGGCTGCCGGGGGGACAACTTTAAGACGGGCACGTGAACAAGCAGAGTCTGTAGGGATATGGACCTTTGTTCTACGATGAAATCCTGCAGGAAAATTCATCTCAGGGTGGTATATGGTGACAGATGGTTGAGTCGCTGGTGAGGAAGGCAAATGAGATGTTAGCATTCGTTTAGAGAGGACGAGAGATGTGATGCTGGTCAGACCTCACCTTGGAGTGTTGTGAGCAGATTTGCACCCCTGATCTGAGAGAGGAAGGTGCTTACACTGGAGACAGAGCAGAGGAGGTTCGTGTAAATAATTCCGGGAATGAAAGGTATCATATGAGGAGCGTTTGATGGTTGTGAGTCTGCACTCGCTGGAATTTAGAAGAATGGGGGGGGGGGGTGAATCTCGTTAAAATATTGAATGGAGTGGATGTGGAGAGGATAGTCACCAACAACATCCAAGATGGAAATGGACATGGAGAAGCCCAGATGGGAACAAGAATCAAATCGGTTAGAGAACAATCAATAACAGATTCAAAAATTCAACAACTCAATCGAAAAGCTACCCTGGAGCGGACTGTGCGAGCGACCACATACCAGTCATTTGCAAAATGAAAATAAAGATGAGAAAATTAAGGAAACCAAGAAAGTCAGAGCCACTGGATTATCAAAACAATCCTGAAAACAGAGTACACAATCAAGGAGTAAAAACCGTTCTCAGTTGCTGCAGGACGAAGGAGGCAGATCTTCCTGGGACATACTGATGGCATCCATGGTTGAAGCTGCAAGAGAAACCATCCCACGAAAAGGGCGGAAGAGTAAGAGGGAATGGATAACTGAAGATAAAATACAATTGACGCAACAAAAACGACCATCAAACCCAGAGACAGCGAAGAAGACAAACCGATCGACAAGACAATAAAATGAAAATGCAGAGAAGCTAGACAATAGGTGCAGAAGTAGACCATTCGGCCCTTCGAGCCTGCACCACCATTTTGAGATCATGGCTGATCATCTACTATCAATACCCGGTTCCTGCCTTGTCCCCATATCCCTTGATTCCCCTATCCATAAGATACCTATCTAGCTCCTTCTTGAAAGCATCCAGAGAATTGGCCTCCACTACCTTCCGAGGCAAGTGCATTCCAGACCCCCACAACTCTCTGGGAGAAGAAGTTTTTCCTTAACTCTGTCCTAAATGACCTACCCCTTCTTCTCAAACCATGCCCTCTGGTACTGGCCTCTCCCAGCATCTGGAACATATTAGACAGATGGCTAACTGAGAAATGCTCAGAGACAGAAATGCTACGAACCCATAACTCTGGAACAAAGCTGAGGCACAGTAAGATTAAAGAACTAACGGGGAAATTACCTTGCTCAGCAAGTGGATGCGTCAAGGCAAAAGACGGCAACTTAATTATGAGCAAAGAGGGAATCCCAAACAGGTGGACAATTACATATAACAGAACTTTGTGGAGACCAAAGAGGAGAAAAACCAAACGTAAAGAAGAATCTTGAAGGACCTAACATTCTAGAATCAGAAGTTCGAGCAGCCGTAAATAAAACAAAACGTACCAGAGCAACTGGTCCAGCCAACTTTGAAATGATACCGGCCCTAGAAGATTTGGGAATAGAGAAAATAACAGAAATAGCAAATGAAACCTATGATCATGGAGAGATACCTGATGATTTGGGTAAATCCGTGTTCATCACAGTTCCAGAGAAAGAGGAAGCACCAGAATGTGAGTTACATCGTACAATAGGCCCGATGGGCCACGTGGCAGAAATTATTCCCAGAGTAATCCTGCTGAGAGCAGGACGCTGTATAAAACCGGAAATCAGTAAAGAATAATGCGGCTTTGTGGAAAACACTGGAACCAGAAATGCAATTCTCAGGCTACGGATGATCTGTGAACGAGCCATCTAGCTACAAAAAGACATCGACCTATGTTTCATCGACTATACAAAAGCTTTTGACTCTGTCAGGAACCAAGATCTCCTGGAAATGCTTCAAGATCTTGACATAGATGGGAAAGATATACGTTTCTTAAGAAACTTATACTGGGACCAGACAGCATCCATCAGAATAGACAGAGAAGGGAGTGAGTATGTGAATATCATGAGAGGAGTCAGGCAGGGTTGTGTCTTTTCACCCGACTTATTCAACCTGTATAGTGAAAATATCTTGAGAAGTATCGAAGACATCAAAGGACTCACAATTGGAGGCCACAATATAAATAACATCAGATATGCTGATGACATCGTACTAATAGCCGACTCAGAAACAAAACTTCAAGAATTACTCACTACAGTGGCAGCAGAAAGTAATCGCAGACGCCTCTCAATCAACGCCAAGGAGACAGAAAGCACGGTCACCTCCCGAAAGAGAAACATCTCACAATATGTGATCAAGGTCGGAAATACAAACATCAAACAAGTCAACAAATTCAGCTATCTTGGCAGCCAAATAATAAGTGACAACAGGTGCGACACAGATATCAAATACAGAATAGCCATGGTGAAAGAAGCTTTCCAGAAGATGAAGACCATATTAACAGACAGAAAGATGAGCATGTACACTAAAAACAGAATACTCAGTGCTACGTTTATTCTATCCTGACTTATGGAAGTGAATGCTGGACCATTTCCACACCAATGGAAAGGAGACCAGAAGCAGCTGAATTGTGGTTCTACAGGAGAATATTAAAAATATCATGGACCACACACACAACAGATGAAGAAGTTCTCAGAGGAGCCCAAGCAGTTAGATCACTCATACCGACGATAAGAGAAAGACAACTCAGATTCCTAGGACACATCATGTGGAAAGATGAACTAGAAAACCTGACACTCTCTGGGAAGATCGAGTGGAGCAAACCTACAGGAAGATCTCGGCTTATGTACCATCAAAAGCCCAGCCGGGTGGATACACATCGCAGAAATGGAAGTCATCCAAAGAACGAGGATTAGATCTGTATGGAAAACATGGTTACCAACGTCCACATCGGATATGGTACCTAGACAGAGAGACAGTGGACAGGATGCTTCCTATAGTGGGGGAGTCTAGGACCAGAGGACACTGATAGAGTGGATGTGGAGAGGATGTTTCCTATAGTGTGTGAGTCTAGGACCAGAGGACACAGATAGAGTGGATGTGGATAGGATGTTTCCTATAGTGGGGGAGTCTAGGACCAGAGGACACAGATAGAGTGGATGTGGAGAGGATGTTTCCTATAGTGGGGGAGTCAAGGACCAGAGGACACAGATAGAGTGGATGTGGAGAGGATGTTTCCTATAGTGGGGGAGTCAAGGACCAGAGGACACAGATAGAGTGGATGTGGAGAGGATGTTTCCTATAGTGGGGGAGTCTAGGACCAGAGGACACAGATAGAGTGGATGTGGAGAGGATGTTTCCTATAGTGGGGGAGTCCAGGACCAGAGGACACAGATAGAGTGGATGTGGAGAGGATGTTTCCTATAGTGGGGGAGTCTAGGACCAGAGGACACAGATAGAGTGGATGTGGAGAGGATGTTTCCTATAGTGGGGGAGTCTAGGACCAGAGGACACAGATAGAGTGGATGTGGAGAGGATGTTTCCTATAGTGGGGGAGTCTAGGACCAGAGGGCACAGATAGAGTGGATGAGGAGAGGATGTTTCCTATAGTGGGGGAGTCTAGGACCAGAGGACACAGATAGAGTGGATGTGGAGAGGATGTTTCCTATAGTGGGGGAGTCTAGGACCAGAGGACACAGATAGAGTGGATGTGGAGAGGATGTTTCCTATAGTGGGGGAGTCTAGGACCAGAGGGCACAGATAGAGTGGATGAGGAGAGGATGTTTCCTATAGTGGGGGAGTCTGGGACCAGAGGACACAGATAGAGTGGATGTGGAGAGGATGTTTCCTATAGTGGGGGAGTCTAGGACCAGAGGACACAGATAGAGTGGATGTGGAGAGGATGTTTCCTATAGTGGGGGAGTCTAGGACCAGAGGACGCAGATAGAGTGGATGTGGAGAGGATGTTTCCTATAGTGGGGGAGTCTAGGACCAGAGGACACAGATAGAGTGGATGTGGAGAGGTTGTTTCCTATAGTGGAGGAGTCTAGGGCCAGAGGACACAGATAGAGTGGATGTGGAGAGGATGTTTCATATAGTGGGGGAGTGTAGGACCAGAGGGCACAGATAGAGTGGATGTGGAGAGGATGTTTCCTATAGTGGGGGAGTCTAGGACCAGAGGACACAGATAGAGTGGATGTGGAGAGGATGTTTCCTATAGTGGGGGAGTCTAGGACCAGAGGACACAGATAGAGTGGATGTGGAGAGGATGTTTCCTATAGTGGGGGAGTCTAGGACCAGAGGACACAGATAGAGTGGATGTGGAGAGGATGTTTCCTGTAGTGGGGGAGTCTAGGACCAGAGGACACAGATAGAGTGGATGTGGAGAGGATGTTTCCTATAGTGGGGGAGTCTAGGACCAGAGGGCACAGATAGAGTGGATGTGGAGAGGATGTTTCCTATAGTGGGGGTGTCTAGGACCAGAGGACACAGATAGAGTGGATGTGGAGAGGATGTTTCCTATAGTGGGGGAGTGTAGGACCAGAGGGCACAGATAGAGTGGATGTGGAGAGGATGTTTCCTATAGTGGGGGAGTGTAGGACCAGAGGGCACAGATAGAGTGGATGTGGAGAGGATGTTTCCTATAGTGGGGGAGTCTAGGACCAGAGGACACAGATAGAGTGGATGTGGAGAGGATGTTTCCTATAGTGGGGGAGTCTAGGACCAGAGGACACAGATAGAGTGGATGTGGAGAGGATGTTTCCTATAGTGGGGGAGTCTAGGACCAGAGGACACAGATAGAGTGGATGTGGAGAGGATGTTTCCTATAGTGGGGGAGTCTAGGACCAGAGGGCACAGATAGAGTGGATGAGGAGAGGATGTTTCCTATAGTGGGGGAGTCTGGGACCAGAGGACACAGATAGAGTGGATGTGGAGAGGATGTTTCCTATAGTGGGGGAGTCTAGGACCAGAGGACACAGATAGAGTGGATGTGGAGAGGATGTTTCCTATAGTGGGGGAGTCTAGGACCAGAGGACACAGATAGAGTGGATGTGGAGAGGATGTTTCCTATAGTGGGGGAGTCTAGGACCAGAGGGCACAGATAGAGTGGATGAGGAGAGGATGTTTCCTATAGTGGGGGAGTCTGGGACCAGAGGACACAGATAGAGTGGATGTGGAGAGGATGTTTCCTATAGTGGGGGAGTCTAGGACCAGAGGACACAGATAGAGTGGATGTGGAGAGGATGTTTCCTATAGTGGGGGAGTCTAGGACCAGAGGACGCAGATAGAGTGGATGTGGAGAGGATGTTTCCTATAGTGGGGGAGTCTAGGACCAGAGGACACAGATAGAGTGGATGTGGAGAGGTTGTTTCCTATAGTGGAGGAGTCTAGGGCCAGAGGACACAGATAGAGTGGATGTGGAGAGGATGTTTCATATAGTGGGGGAGTGTAGGACCAGAGGGCACAGATAGAGTGGATGTGGAGAGGATGTTTCCTATAGTGGGGGAGTCTAGGACCAGAGGACACAGATAGAGTGGATGTGGAGAGGATGTTTCCTATAGTGGGGGAGTCTAGGACCAGAGGACACAGATAGAGTGGATGTGGAGAGGATGTTTCCTATAGTGGGGGAGTCTAGGACCAGAGGACACAGATAGAGTGGATGTGGAGAGGATGTTTCCTGTAGTGGGGGAGTCTAGGACCAGAGGACACAGATAGAGTGGATGTGGAGAGGATGTTTCCTATAGTGGGGGAGTCTAGGACCAGAGGGCACAGATAGAGTGGATGTGGAGAGGATGTTTCCTATAGTGGGGGTGTCTAGGACCAGAGGACACAGATAGAGTGGATGTGGAGAGGATGTTTCCTATAGTGGGGGAGTGTAGGACCAGAGGGCACAGATAGAGTGGATGTGGAGAGGATGTTTCCTATAGTGGGGGAGTGTAGGACCAGAGGGCACAGATAGAGTGGATGTGGAGAGGATGTTTCCTATAGTGGGGGAGTCTAGGACCAGAGGACACAGATAGAGTGGATGTGGAGAGGATGTTTCCTATAGTGGGGGAGTCTAGGACCAGAGGACACAGATAGAGTGGATGTGGAGAGGATGTTTCCTATAGTGGGGGAGTCTAGGACCAGAGGACACAGATAGAGTGGATGTGGAGAGGATGTTTCCTGTAGTGGGGGAGTCTAGGACCAGAGGACACAGATAGAGTGGATGTGGAGAGGATGTTTCCTATAGTGGGGGAGTCTAGGACCAGAGGACACAGATAGAGTGGATGTGGAGAGGATGTTTCCTGTAGTGGGGGAGTCTAGGACCAGAGGACACAGATAGAGTGGATGTGGAGAGGATGTTTCCTATAGTGGAGGAGTCTAGGACCAGAGGACACAGATAGAGTGGATGTGGAGAGGATGTTTCCTGTAGTGGGGGAGTCTGGGACCAGAGGACACAGATAGAGTGGATGTGGAGAGGATGTTTCCTGTAGTGGGGGAGTCTAGGACCAGAGGACACAGATAGAGTGGATGTGGAGAGGATGTTTCCTGTAGTGGGGGAGTCTAGGACCAGAGGACACAGATAGAGTGGATGTGGAGAGGATGTTTCCTATAGTGGAGGAGTCTAGGACCAGAGGACACAGATAGAGTGGATGTGGAGAGGATGTTTCCTGTAGTGGGGGAGTCTAGGACCAGAGGACACAGATAGAGTGGATGTGGAGAGGATGTTTCCTATAGTGGAGGAGTCTAGGACCAGAGGACACAGATAGAGTGGATGTGGAGAGGATGTTTCCTGTAGTGGGGGAGTCTAGGACCAGAGGACACAGATAGAGTGGATGAGGAGAGGATGTTTCCTATAGTGGGGGAGTCTAGGACCAGAGGACACAGATAGAGTGTATGTGGAGAGGATGTTTCCTATAGTGGGGGAGTCTGGGACCAGAGGACACAGATAGAGTGGATGTGGAGAGGATGTTTCCTATAGTGGGGGAGTCTAGGACCAGAGGACACAGATAGAGTGGATGTGGAGAGGATGTTTCCTGTAGTGGGGGAGTCTGGGACCAGAGGACACAGCCTCAGAGTAGAACATCCATTTAGAACAGAGCTGGGGTGGAGTTTGTTTTGCCAGACGAGCCCGTTGCCATAGACAGTTGTGGAGGCCAGCTCACTGGGAGTATTTAAGGTGGAGGTTGACCGGTTCTTGATAGGTCAGGGCATGAAGGGATATGGGGAGAAGACAGAAGCATGGGGTTGAGAGGGAAAATGGATCAGCTGGGATGGAATGGCAGAGCAGACTTGATTCTGGACTAATTCTGTCCAATCTCTGATGGTCTTACATGTATTTTGGTAATAAATTTACTTTGAACTCTGACCCTGTGCAGGCAGGTGTGATTAACCAAATAACATATAACAATCACAGCACGGAAAGAGGCCATCTCGGCCCTTCTAATCCGTGCCGAACACTTACTCTCACCTAGTCCCACCGACCCGCACTCAGCCCATAACCCTCCATTCCTTTCCTGTCCATATACCTATCCAATTTTACTTTAAATGACAATATCAAACCTGCCTCTACCACTTCTCTGGAAGCTCGTTCCACACAGCTACCACTCTCTGAGTAAAGAAGTTCCCCCTCGTGTTACCCTTAAACTTTTGTCCCCTAACTCGCAACTCAGATTCTCAAATTAGATTAGCTTCACGGGCGGCACAAATATGATGGGCCGAAGGGTCTGCCTTGGTCCATGTTGATCAGCGGGAAAGCTGGGCTGACAGCTCCTTGCTGGAGGACTTTGGCAACTGTGGTGGTATCCATGGGAATCTTTGCTAATCCCCACCCAACAATCACGCCCGTGCCTGCTTACACAGGAACATAATCTTCAGTAAAGTTTAAAGAATCCTCAAACCCTTGGACTAGTTTTGGCGAGTCCCTGTTGAGTAATAGATTTGCACTGGATCATGATAATTCTTGTTTTGAGATTCCCCTCACACAATATCTGAGTGTCTTCTGAGAGAGGAGTAATGACAATCGGTTCCCCCACAAGGCCTTCTGTTGGGTTTATTACCAATCACTCCTCCTACCTGGAGCATACGTTACCTCTTGGGGGCACCAGGGTAGGGTAGCAGCGACAGCTCGGGGCAATCTGGAGTTCAGAGTTCAATCCCAGCAAGGAGTCTCTGCACGTGCTCAGTCCAAAGACGGACCGGGTGGGTGACTCGGTCATTATAATTAGGGTTAAATCGAAGGGTGGCCAGGCTCCAGGGGTCGGGAGGGCATACCCCGTGCTGTATCACTAGACAATAAATAATTTTTAAAAGCTACAGGTGTAAGACATCTCAAACCGAATATCTGAAGATTGAAGAACGTTGAAGATTAGTTTAGGTCTCACTTGTGGGGTGGTGGCTGAAACAAATGCATTAAAGGCATTTAATAAGCTCCACGTGGGTGGTAGAGAAGTGGAGGGTTATGCAGGAGGGAAGAATCTTTGATTTTGGAGCAGGTCGAAAGGCTGGTACAACATTGCGGGCCGAAGGGCCTGTACCGTGCTGTAATGTTCTACGTGCACAGCAATGACCAGCACAGGCCGAGGATTTGCCCGTCATTGTCACTATGCGTCCGGCACCAACATAGCACACCCGCAACTCACTAAGGACTGTGGGGAGAAACCAGGGCACGCGGAGGAAACGCCCGCGGTCATGGGGCGAACATACAGACGGTGGCGGGAATTGAACCCTGATCTCCCAATCGTAAAGCATTGCGCAAACTGCTATGCCAGGGTGCCAAGCAGAAACCCGAACAAAATAGCTAAAATAAACTTACTTCAGGTTATTATAACCAGGGGTGTTAACGGGGACGAGCTCCCACTACCTATTAGATCTCCCAACGGCGTGTGTCTCAAATCGCCTCTGGCAACCCAGTCCAGCTCTGGGTTTCGCGGGTGGCTTAGTTGCTAATCCCAGGGGAACCGTTTCCACTGACAGGAGACAGGGCAAAGGCAGATCACTGGTGCCTTAAAACCAGACACTTCGGGCAGAGGGGGCTCATGAGCCTTGGCTGGCAGCTTATCCGGAAGGAAAGCTCTGATCTCAAACCCCAGCTGCCTTGCAACACTGACTGGTAACTCCTGCTACGCCACTGACGCCAATCTGTATCGGTCTCTGCCGATCCTTTGGATTCATCAGACGGTGAGCTTGCTGCATGGGCAACAGTGTCTTCTCCATATTGTACTGCCCCGGACTACATATCTCATAGACAGCTAGGATGCAACGTCCAACGGTCAACCCCAACCAACGGAGGGCGTCACAGGGGAGGTGGCTGCCGAGTGTGTGACTCTGGGAGAGAGCCTGAGAGTCTCTTTAAAAATTAGTTTCCAGATTGGAACTGGGAATAACGAAAGAGTTTTGGGGTGTAGCTACAGTGGAAAAGAGGGGAAGAGAGCTGTGGTTTATTTGGTCATTCCAGACTTGGTGGTGTGGGTCAGGATCCCATTGCAGCCAAGGGGGAGTTCTGTTACTGGGGAGGATTGTCGAGTGACAGGGTTAGAGAAATGGGGAAGGGCCCATTCGAGGCCTTTTCCTACCCTGGAGCCAAATGAGGTCTCTGCTGTCCATGTGGAGTTTGCTTGTTCTCCCTGTGCTCCGTTTCCCTTTCACAAGTGGGATCGAAGGTTAACTTGCTCCTGGTTTGTAGGTGAGTGATCAAATCGTGTGGGGTTGGGGGGGAGGAGGTGTGGTTAATGTGACTGTGGGGAGGACAGAAAACTGGACATTGAATAGGTGGTGGATGATTGGCCTGAACTCGGAGGCCCCGTTTCCATTGCTCCATCCTGATTCTGTGGGAGGGTGATGGGGTGGAGTATGACTGTCTGGTGGATCCTCGTTCACGCCTGGGCACTTCAGTCCTCCAAAAATGCATCTCCCCACTTCTTTCCACCTGCTGTTTCTCTGTGCATCCAGCCAATCCTCAATCGTGCTCGTCATAATCAATGGCCCAACAACAGCTCGATCAACGACAGCAATTGCAAATTAGCTAATATCAATCCCAGAATTCTGAGGAATCCAGAAGAGCGACTGCTGAGGAGAAGAGGAGGCACGGGAAGGATCCTACTACCCAAGTTCCCGTGTCCCCACCGGTCCAGAGTCTGCAGATCCAGAATTGGCCTCTACAGTCACCGACCATCGTGCTGGTGCTCCTGAGGACCCTATTCCCCTCCTGATCTTCGCAAGCGAAGAACCAGCCATCAATACCAATTCCATTCACATCCAGATTATTATTGTCTATAATCAACAGAGAGCCCTATCACCAATCCTTAAACCATAGGTTTCCAATCGTAAAATCAATACTCTGCCTTCAGCATCTCCCTTCCATCACCAAAACCATTTCAGATCCAATTTGCTAGATTACCTGGATCACAAGGGCCTTTCAAGACGAGCCCCCCATGTGGGACTTTGTCAAAGGTAGTCACGTAGACTATGTTAACCACCGAGTCAATATGATTAAAGATCAATCTGATTAATCAAATGGAATCTTCCCTTACGATACTATTTTGAATATCCTAATCAAAAGGATTAATCTCCGAGCACAGATTAATCCTATCCCTCAAAAGGTAGCCAAAAAATTCCCTACCATAGGTATAACACTCACCAGTCTTTAATTCTATGGATTATTCTTGGGGCCCTTCTTGAACAAAGGTGCACACTTGTCCTGTAGATATCTAGGACCTGGGACCAGTGAAGGTTGCTGTCCCATGTGCCTCCCAAAGAGATGGAAAGGTGGGGTATCAGGCTGTTGGGACGGTGAATTGAGGAGGAGGAGGAGGGGCAAGGAGGTGTTATAGGAGATTGGCTGACTGAAAGAAAGCAAGGAATGGGAAGGACTAAAAGGACCTTTCCTGGTTGGCTGTCGGTGATTAGTGGTGTACCCTAGGGGTCAGTGTTAAACACTACTTTTCATGTTATATGTTAATGACCTGGGTGACAGAATTGATAGCAGGGGCAGGTAGTGTTGAGGAACAGAGAGTCTACGGAAGGACTTGGATAAAAGGTTGGGATAATTTAATTTTGTTTATTTAGAGATACAACACAGTAACAGGCCCTTCAGGCCCAAAAGGGCCTGTGCCACCCAAGTGACCCATTAACTTACTAACTCATGCATCTTTCAGATGTGGGAGGAAACGAGGGCCCCCAACGAAGACCCACACGGTCACAGGGAGAATGTACACGCTCCTTGATACACCATCAATAACTCTCGGAGACGGGAGGCAAACAATAGGCTTTTATTAGCTGCAAGAGACCACGATTAGTAGCAAGAGACCACCACAAAACATCTTGGAGACTGAGGGAGGAACAGTGCCTCCAATCGCCTTTATACAAGGGTCTGTGGGAGGAGCCACAGGAGCAGTCAGCAGAGGGGCATGTCCAGACAGGTATATGTACTTCACCACACTCCTTACAGACAGTGGTGGCAAATTAACCTGGGTTGGTACCTATGTTATTTTTTTTTGGTCTGTAGGGGCCAAGTATCTATTTCCTGTCCGTACTGCATTTTGTGGTCCAGTTATTACGGTAACAGCTTGGGATGTGGTAGAAGCAAATTACAGTTACACAATCACTCTTGCACTTAGCTGTTAGCCTGAGGGAGTGAGGCACGGGGAATGATGGTTTGTTAACCGCTTAAGTACACTAACTTCGCTGATTGGAACGCTAAGTTAGTTTGACTGCTAAATACACTTGGTATATATCTAGTTAGAATGCTTAGATTTGAATGCTATATCACTAATGTTAGCTTTTTATCGATACAGGTTCCTGATCAGCTTGCTCTCCGTATCGTCCTGCCCCGGCTTGTGTACAACTGGGATGCAACGGCCACGGTCGACCCTGACCGACGGAGGCCGCACAAGCTGCAGGTGCCGGAAATTTAAAACAAGACCATAGAACTGCTGACGTCTGGACACACAAGCTGCAGGTGCCGGAAATTTAAAACAAGACCATAGAACTGCTGACGTCTGGACACACAAGCTGCCGGAGAAGCTCTATGGAGAGAGGAGTAAACCGTCGAGGGTTCAGGCCGAGGCCTTTTGCCAGGTCTGCGGCAGGGAGACAGAAAGGTCTCCGAGCGGGCGTGAAAGCTCTTCAAGCTGGAACATTGGTGCTGTTTCTCTCCCCACAGAGGCTGCCTGACCTGCCGAGTGTCTTGGCATTGTCAGGGTTTGTCTTGCACTGACTGTGGCGAGAGAGACGCTGGCAACTGTCTCTCTGCGAGAGCCTGGGCAGTGCATTATTTCAGTGTGACCGGGTGGATTCCCAGGATGTGGACGTTCCCCACGTCTAGATACCCCTGTGAGGATAGTGTGAGGCACCTTGATCTGCTGAGGTAAGGATAGAGGTCCGGGACATGGACCCGAAGACAATGAAAGGAGAGGGTCACATTTCCAGCTTGTGATTAAAAAAATTAGCTTTATATCTCACACAGACATTGAAACATGCAGTGAAATGCATTGTTTGCTGTCAAATCAAATCAGCGAGGATCGAGTGGGGTGCATCATCTGCTACCAACACTCACAAACTCTAACCCATACGTGGGCAGAAACCGGATCATCACGAGGAAATCCATGCGGTCACGGGGAGAACGTACAAACTCCTTACAAACTCGGAGGAAGGCTGAAAAGCAGGACCTCCTGGGTGGTTATCTCTGGTTTGCTTCCAATTCCTCGTGCTGGTGAGGGCAGGATCAGGGAGATAAGGGATCTGAATGTGTGGCTGAGTTGCTGGTGTGGGAAGCAGGGATTTAGATTCTTAGACCACTGGGGTCTGTTTTGGGGTAAGGATGAATTGTACAAAAGGGACGGGTTGCACCTTAACGGGGGGGGGGGGGGGAGGAACCAGCATTCTGGTTTGCCACTGCTACATTGGTGTGTTTAAACTAATAAGTGGGGAGGGGGAGGAGACAAACTAGAAATATAAGGGTGGAGTTAAAGGGAAAGAGAGAATAAGAAAAGTTAAGAAAGACAACAGAATTGACGGGGCAGAAAGCTCAGGAAGGGATTGGAGAGTATGGCCAAGTGCAATAGGGACCGATGTGAGAGGTGAGGGGAGTAATGGATTAAAAGTATTATATATGAATGCAGGAAGTATAAGAAATAAAGTGGATGAGCTTGAGGCTCAGTTGGAAGTTGGTAAGTATGATGTTGTAGGAATAACAGAGACATGGCTGCAAGAGGACCAGGGCTGGGAAATAAATATTCAAGGTATACATCCTATCGAAAGGACAGACAGGTGGGCAGAGAGGGTGGGGTGGCTCTGCTGGTGAGGAATGAAATTCAGTCCCTTGTGAGGGGTGACATAGAATCAGGAGATGTGGAGTCAGTATGGATGGAACTGAGAAATTCTAAGGGTAGAAAGACCCTAATGGGAGTTATCCAAATAGTAGCCTGGATATAGGGTGTAAGTTGAATGAAGAGTTAAAATTGGCATGTCGCAAAGGTAATGATACAGTTATAATGGGGGATTTCAACATGCAGGTAGACTGGGAAAATCAGGTTGGTACTGGACCCCAAGAAAGGGAGTTTGTGGAGTGCCTCTGAGATGGATTCTTAGAACAGCTTGTACTGGAGCCTACCAGGGAGAAGGCAATTCTGGATTTAGTGTTGTGTAATGAACCGGATTTGATAAGGGAACTCGAGGTAAAGGAGCCATTAGGAGGTGGTGACCATAATATGATAAGTTTTAACCTACAATTTGAGAGGGAGAAGGGAAAATCGGAAGTGTGAGTATTACAGTTGAACAAAGCAGATTATGGAGCCTTGAGGAAGGAGCTGGCCAAAGTTGACTGGAACAATACCCTAGCAGGGATCACAGTGGAACAACAATGGCAGGTATTTCTGGGAATAATACAGAAGGTGCAGGATCAGTTCATTCCAAAGAGGAAGAAAGATTCTAAGGAGAGTAGGGGACGACCGTGGCTGACAAGGGTATTCAAGGACAGTATAAAAATAAAAGAGAAGAAGTATAACATAGCAAAGATGAGTGGGAAGCCGGAGGAATGGGCAACTTTTAAAGAGCAACAGAAGATAACTAAAAAGGCAATACAGGGAGAAAATATGAGGTACGAAGGTAAGCTAGCCAAGAATATAACTGAGGATAGTAAAAGCTTCTTTAGGTATGTAAAGAGGAAAAAAATTAATTAAGACCAAAGTTGGGCCCTTGAAGACAGAAACGGGTGAATTTATTATGGGGAAAAAGGAAATGGCAGACGAGTTGAACAGGTACTTTGGATCTGTCTTCACTAGGGAAGACACAAACAATCCCCCAGATGTAATAGTGGCCAGAGGACCTAGGGTAACGGAGGAACTGAAGGAAATTCACATTAGGCAGAAAATGGTGTTGGGTAGACTGATGGGACTGAAGACCAATAAATCCCCAGGGCCTGATGGTCTGCATTCCGGGGTACTTAAGGAGCTGGCTCTAGAAGTCGTAGACGCATTGGTAATCATTTCCCAATGTTCTATAGATTCAGGAACAGTTCCTGAGGATTGGAAGATAGCTAATGTTATCCCACTTTTTAAGAAAAGAGGGAGAGAGAAAACAGGGAATTATAGACCAGTTAGCCTGACATCAGTGGTTGGGAAGATGCTGGAGCCGATTATAAAAGATGAAATAGTGACACATTTGGATAGCAGTAACAAGATCGGTCCGAGTCAGCATGGATTTACGAAGGGGAAATCATGCTTGATTAATCTTCTGGAATTTTTTCAGGATGTAACTATGAAAATGGACAAGGGCGAGCCAGTGGATGTAGTGTACCTGGACTTGCAGAAAGCCTTTGATAAGGTCCCACATAGGAGATTAGTGGGCAAAATTAGACCACATGGTATTGGGGGTAGGGTACTGACATGGATAGAAAATTGGTTGGCAGACAGGAAACAGAGTAGAGATTAACGGGTCCCTTTCAGAACCGCAGGCAGTGACTAGTGGGGTACCACAAGGCTTGGTGCTGGGACTGCAGCTGTTTACAATATACATTAATGATTTAGATGAAGGGATTAAAAGTAACATTAGCAAATTTGCAGATGACACAAGGCTGGGTGGGAGTGTGAAATATGAGGATGTTAGGAGAATGCAGGGTGACTTGGACAGGTTGGGTGAGTGGGCAGATGCATGGCAGATGCAGTTTAATGTGGATAAATGTGAGGTTATCCACTTTGGTGGCAAGAACAGGAAGACAGATTACTATCTGAATGGTGTCCAGTTAGGAAAAGGGGAAGTACAATGAGATCTAGGTGTCCTTGTTCATCAGTCACTGAAAGTAAGCATACAGGTACAGCAGACAGTGAAGAAAGCTAACGGCATGTTGGCCTTCATAACAAGGGGAGTTGAGTATAGGAGCAAAGAGGTCCTTCTGCAATTGTACAGGGCCCTGGTGAGACCACACCTGGAGTATTGTGTGCAGTTTTGGTCTCCAAATTTGAGGAAGGACATTCTTGCTATTGAGGGAGTGCAGGTAGGTTTACGAGGTTAATTCCCAGGATGGCAAGACTGTCATATGTGGAAAGATTGGAGTGACTGGGCTTGTATACACTGGAATTTAGAAGGATGAGAGGGGATCTGATTGAAACATATAAGATTATCAAGGGAAAATAATAAAAACACAAAATGCTGGCAGAACTCAGCACGCCAGACAGCATCTATGGGAGGAGGTAGTGATGATGTTTCGGGCCAAAACCCTTCATCAGGAGTGAAGTAACATGGGATGGTCGAGGGGGGATAAGAAGTGGGGGGAGGGATAAAGTAGAGAGCTAGGAAGTGATAGGCTGGAGGGAAATGGGCTGGGGGAAGGTGGAGAATTATGGGAAATAAAAGAGAAAGAAAGGTAGGGCTGGGGGGAGATTGTAGTGGGGGGGGGAAGAGAGAGAAAGAGAACCAGACTGAAATAATAGATAGGGATGGGGGTAAGGGGGGGGCAGGGGTATCAACGGAGGTCTGTGAGTTGGATGTTCATGCCGGCAGGTAGGAGGCTACCCAGGCGGGAGATAAGGTATTGCTCCATCGACCTGTGTATGGCCTCATCTTGACGGTAGAGGAGGCCATGAACAGACATGTCGGAGTGGGAGTGGTCTGTGGAACTGAAGTGTGTGGCCACAGGGAGATCCCGCCACTGCTGGAGGACTGAGCGCCGGTGTTCGGCGAAACGGTCTCCCAGTCTGCGGCGGGTCTCCCCAAATTATCAAGGGATTGGACACACTAGAGGCAGGAAACATGTTCCCGATGCTGGGGGAGTCCAGAACCAGAGGCCACAATTTAAGAATAAGGGGCAGGCCATTTAGAATGGAGCTGAGGAAAAACTTTTTCACCCAGAGAGCTGTGGATCTGTGGAATGCTCTGCCTCAGAAGGCAGTGGAGACCAATTCTCTGGATGCTTTCAAGAAAGAGTTAGATAGAGCTCTTAAAGATAGCGGAGTCAAGGGATATGGGGAGAAGGCAGGAACGGGGTACTGATTGTAGATGATCAGCCATGAGCACAGTGAATGGTGGTGCTGGCTCATAGGGCCGAATGGCCTACTGCTGTACCTACTGTCTATTGAGATCATGGGCAGAGTGCACTGGTGTTGGAGGGAGAGAGAGTCTGGTCACATGCATGGGCTATTGGTCAAAGGAGACCACTCTGTCATAGAGTCAGAGAGAGATATGGCATGGGATCAGGCCCTTCGGCCCATCACATCCGTGCTGAACATTGACACGAGGTTTGGTTTAGGAAAGTACAAGCCACAGTGCATCAAATCATCAGGGTGGCCCCTGTGTGTGGATTAGGCACCATTCGCTCATGGAGGACAGTTCTCAATACCATGCACTGATGTTAAGATGCTCTTGGAGGCTACCTCTGGTTCAAGGGCCTGATGGTTGAGGGTAATAACTGTTCCTGAACCTGGTGGTGTGGGACCTGAGGCTCCTGTACCTCCTTCCCGATGGAATCAGTTCAGAGTTGAGGTTATCCTCACTGGTCCAGGAGCCTGATGGTTGAGGGGTAATAACTGTTCCTGAACCTGGTGGTGTGGGACCTGAGGCTCCTGTATCTCCTTCCCGATGGAATCAGTTCAGAGTTGAGGTTATCCCCTCTGGTTCAAGGGCCTGATGGTTGAGGGTAATAACTGTTCCTGAACCTGGTGGTGTGGGACCTGAGGCTCCTGTACCTCCTTCCCGATGGAATCAGTTCAGAGTTGAGGTTATCCTCACTGGTTCAGGAGCCTGATGGTTGAGGGGTAATAACTGTTCCTGAACCTGGTGGTGTGGGTCCTGAGGCTCCCGTACCTCCTTCCCGATGGAATCAGTTCAGAGTTGAGGTTATCCTCACTGGTTCAGGAGCCTGATGGTTGAGGGTAATAACTGTTCCTGAACCTGGTGGTGTGAGTCCTGAGGCTCCTGTACCTCCTTCCCAATGGAATCAGTTCAGAGTTGAGGTTATCCCCTCTGGTTCAAGGGCCTGATGGTTGAGGGTAATAACTGTTCCTGAACCTGGTGGAGTGAGTCCTGAGGCTCCTGTACCTCCTTCCCGATGGGATCAGTTCAGAGTTGAGGTTATCCTCACTGGTTCAGAAGCCTGATGGTTGAGGGGTAATAACTGTTCCTGAACCTGGTGGTGTGGGACCTGAGGCTCCTGTACCTCCTTCCCGATGGAATCAGTTCAGAGTTGAGGTTATCCTCACTGGTTCAGAAGCCTGATGGTTGAGGGGTAATAACTGTTCCTGAACCCGGTGGTGTGGGACCTGAGGCTCCTGTACCTCCTTCCCGATGGAATCAGTTCAGAGTTGAGGTTATCCTCACTGGTTCAGGAGCCTGATGGCTGAGGGGTAATAACTGTTCCTGAACCTGGTGGTGTGGGACCTGAGGCTCCTGTACCTCTTTCCTGATGGCAGCAGCGAGAAGAGAGCAGGTCCTGGGTGGTGGGGTCTCTGATGATGGACGCTGCCATCCTGTGACATGTAGTGTTTCATGTAGATGTGCTCAATGTGGGGAGGGTTTTACCCGTGATGGACTGGGCTGAATCCACTACTTTTTGCAGGATTTTCCATTCAAAGGAGGTACAGGAGCCTCCAGTTTGTGATGCAGCCATTCAGTATACTCTCCACCACACATCCATAGAAGTTCGTCAAAGTTTTAGTTTGACCAACTTCTACAGATGAAGGATGGATGCTAGTTTTGAAACTCAGGCAGCATACTTCACTCTCAATGCCACGTTACCCTGTTTCAGTTAACCACCTGGATAAAGACACACTAACCCATCCACTTCAGCTGGTTACAAGCATACAGTGGAGATGTCTAAGGAGATTTTCCGTGCATTTTGTGTCCTGGGGTTGTTCTGAGGAACATCTCCAACTGACCAATTCTATTTTAACCGTCCTTTTTTAATCATGGGAAAGGAAGCAAACAGTTTGTAGAAAATTGGAGAGATTAGTTTTATTTCTCATGATGAAGTTTCTCATCCCAAAACGTTGACCATTTATTTCCCTCTATAGATGCTGCCTGACGCACAATTCGTACGTGTTGCTCTGGATTTCCAGCCTCTGCAGAACCTCTCATGTTTATTTTTCACATATTCATTGAAACAGCCAGTGAAGTGTGTCGCTTGTGTCAAATCAAATCAGTGAGGATTGTGCTGAGCGTAATTATCAAGTGTTGCCACATCTCCAGCACCAACTCACTAACTGTAACCCTTCGGGATGTGGGAGGAAACCCACAGGAAAAATGCACAAGCTCCTTATAGACAGGGACAGGAATCTAATCCCACTGGGTCATTCCTGTAAAGCATTGTGCTAACCACTATGCTTCTGTGTCACCTGTACGGTTTGGGAAAGGGGGCCTAGCTTGTGTGGGGGCTCATGAACTGTCTCCTGGTGGCAGGACTTCCAGGAATGAAAGGGTTACCATATGAGGAATGTCTGGCAGCTCTTGGGCTGTATTCCCTGGAGTTCAGGAGAACGAGGGATCTCATAGAAACATTCCAAATGTTAAAAGGACTGAAGAGATTAGATATGGCAAAGTTATTTCCCATGGTAGGGGATTCTAGGACAAGAAGGCACAACTTCAGGATTGAACGACGCCCATTTAGAACAGAGATACGAAGAAATTACTTTAGTCAGAGGGTGGTAAATCTGTGGAATTTGTTGCCATGAGCGGCTGTGGAGGCCAAGTCATTGGGTGCATTTAAGACAGAGATAGATAGGTTCTTGATTAACCAGGGCATCAAAGGGTATGGGGAGAAGGCAGGGGAGTGTGGATGATGGGAAGAATTGGATCAGCCCATGATTGAATGGCAGAGCAGACTTTAATGGGCCGAATGGCCTACTTCTGCTCCAATATCTTATGGTCTTATGGGTTTGGGAGGTAGTGCCAAAGCCTTGACTTACTAACCTAAACCTTAGGATGTGGGAGGAAAATGGAGCACATGGTCATGGAGAGAACATACAAACTCCGTACAGACAGTGGTCGGAATTGAATCCGATCGGTAAAGTGACTGTAATCTGCCACGTTATCAAAGTTAAGGAATTGCAAGCACTGACAGGGTGGTGGAGAGTTACCAGAGAACACTTGGATCGGGAGAAGTGTCTCATGGACCAGTTTGGAAACAGCCTTACCATCACATCCATCATCTGATATGGGTGCATACCGCACTTAGGGCAAGGTTCTTGGGGCATGAAAAACGTATGAACATCCCTCTTGTTGATCACTGCCTGCTCTACCCCAGTGATCAACACTGGGAATAACACCTCGACCAGCAGGGGTCTTGCATGTCCACCACCGAGGCTGGGTAAGTAGTGTCACCGCAGAACCCGTAAGATGTACAGTATTGTGCAACACTCTGAGACACCAGGCAAGGTCATCTGATTCCAGACAATTGGTTCATTGATCATTACAGAATGTCTCTCTGGTGCTTCCCAC
This sequence comes from Hemitrygon akajei, assembly GCF_048418815.1. Lineage (NCBI taxonomy): Eukaryota > Metazoa > Chordata > Chondrichthyes > Myliobatiformes > Dasyatidae > Hemitrygon > Hemitrygon akajei. The sequence goes on from NC_133151.1 coordinate 43,980,218, forward strand.
TCCCTCCCCTCTCCCTTCCCCTTTACCCAACCATGATTCCCCTCTCCCTGCCTCCTTCCCACTCCCAGTCCACAATAGAGACCCCGATCAGAATCAGGTTTATCATCACTCACACACGTCAGGAAATTTGTTTTGATTTTTTGCAGCAGCAGTGTTGTTTCCTCTAAGGTGTGCATGTGTGCACACATCTTTTGCTACTAATGCACAAAGGAGTTTAAACGGTGAAGTCTGAATGAGTTCCAGCACTGGAAAGTCTTTGCTTTCTTAGGAGGTTAAGGACAAACCAGGGTAGGAAAATAAATGAGAGGAATCTGAGAATACAGGTCATGTCACAGGCAGATAAGAGCTTTTGGCACATTGGGCTTCATAAATCAAAGTATTGAGTACAGGAGACGGGGTGTTATGTTGAGGTTGCATAAGACGTTGGTGAGTATTGTCACCTACCTACAGGAGAGATATCAATAAGATTGAAAGAGTGCAGAGTAAAGTTACAAGGATATTGCTGGGATTTGAGGACATGAGTTACAGGAAAAGGATGAATAGCTACTGATACGCATTTTGGTAACCACTACGCTACCTTGCTGCAACAATCTTCTATGATATTGATGCGCAATTTATTCCCGTTCCATCCTTTAACCTCTAACTTTATTCTTATATCATTTTTTATTCTTTATAAATGTTGAATGCTGTTACTTTCTTTTGCACGTCACACTAACACACCAGAATCAGAATCAGGTTTATTATCACTGGCATGTGATGTGAAATTTGTTAACTTAGCAGCAGTTTAAAAGAAAGTTCAGAGAAAAAAATTAATAATAAATAAAACATCATAATAATAAATAAACAAGTAAATCAAATACGTATATTGAATAGATTAAAAATATGTGCAAAAACAGAAATACTGCATATTTTAAAAAAGTGAGGTAGTGTCCAAGGGTTCAATGTCCATTTAAGAATCAGATGGCAGAGGGGAAGAAGCTGTTCCTGAATCGTTGAGTGTGTGTCTTCAGGCTCCTGTACCTCCTCCCTGATGGCGGAGGGGAAGGAGCTGTTCCTGAATCGTTGAGTGTGTGTCTTCAGGCTCCTGTACCTCCTCCCTGATAGCAGAGGGGAAGAAGCTGTTCCTGAATCGCTGAGTGTGTGTCTTCAGGCTCCTGTACCTCCTCCCTGATGGCAGAGGGGAAGAAGCTGTTCCTGAACCGTTGAGTGTGTGCCTTCAGGCTCCTGTACCTCCTCCCTGATGGCGGAGGGGAAGAAGCTGTTCCTGAATCGCTGAGTGTGTGTCTTCAGGCTCCTGTACCTCCTCCCTGATGGCAGAGGGGAAGAAGCTGTTCCTGAATCACTGAGTGTGTGTCTTCAGGCTCCTGTACCTCCTCCCTGATGGCAGAGGGGGAGAAGCTGTTCCTGAATTGCTGAGTGTGTGCCTTCAGGCTCCTGTACCTCCTACCTGATGGTAACAGTGAGAAAAGGACATGCCCTGGGTGCTGAAGGTCCTCAATAATGGACGCTGCCTTTCTGAGACACCGCTCCCTGAAGGTGTCCTGGGTACTTTGTAGGCTAGTACCCAAGATGGAGCCGACTAGATTTACAACCCTCTGCAGCTTCTTTCGGTCCTGTGCAGTAGCTCCTCCGTACCAGACAGTGATACAGCCTGTCAGGATGCAGTAGCCCCTCCGTACCAGACAGTGACGCAGCCTGTCAGGATGCAGTAGCCCCTCCGTACCAGACAGTGATGCAGCCTGTCAGAATGCAGTAGCCCCTCCGTACCAGACAGTGAAATGCAGCCTGTCAGAATGCAGTAGCCCCTCCGTACCAGACAGTGACGCAGCCTGTCAGAATGCAGTAGCCCCTCCGTACCAGACAGTGACGCAGCCGGTCAGAATGCAGTAGCCCCTCCGTACCAGACAGTGATGCAGCCTGTCAGGATGCAGTAGCCCCTCCGTACCAGACAGTGATGCAGCCTGTCAGGATGCAGTAGCCCCTCCGTACCAGACAGTGACGCAGCCGGTCAGAATGCAGTAGCCCCTCCGTACCAGACAGTGACGCAGCCTGTCAGAATGCAGTAGCCCCTCCGTACCAGACAGTGACGCAGCCGGTCAGAATGCAGTAGCCCCTCCGTACCAGACAGTGACGCAGCCTGTCAGAATGCAGTAGCCCCTCCGTACCAGACAGTGACGCAGCCGGTCAGAATGCAGTAGCCCCTCCGTACCAGACAGTGATGCAGCCTGTCAGAATGCAGTAGCCCCTCCATACCAGACAGTGATGCAGCCTGTCAGAATGCAGTAGCCCCTCCGTACCAGACAGTGACGCAGCCGGTCAGAATGCAGTAGCCCCTCCGTACCAGTGACACAGCCTGTCAGAATGCAGTAGCCCCTCCGTACCAGACAGTGACGCAGCCTGTCAGAATGCAGTAGCCCCTCCGTACCAGACAGTGATGCAGCCTGTCAGAATGCAGTAGCCCCTCCGTACCAGACAGTGACGCAGCCTGTCAGAATGCAGTAGCCCCTCCGTACCAGACAGTGACGCAGCCTGTCAGAATGCAGTAGCCCCTCCGTACCAGACAGTGACGCAGCCTGTCAGAATGCAGTAGCCCCTCCGTACCAGACAGTGACGCAGCCTGTCAGAATGCAGTAGCCCCTCCGTACCAGACAGTGACGCAGCCTGTCAGAATGCAGTAGCCCCTCCGTACCAGACAGTGACGCAGCCTGTCAGAATGCAGTAGCCCCTCCGTACCAGACAGTGACGCAGCCTGTCAGAATGCAGTAGCCCCTCCGTACCAGACAGTGACGCAGCCTGTCAGAATGCAGTAGCCCCTCCGTACCAGACAGTGACGCAGCCTGTCAGAATGCAGTAGCCCCTCCGTACCAGACAGTGACGCAGCCTGTCAGAATGCAGTAGCCCCTCCGTACCAGACAGTGACGCAGCCTGTCAGAATGCAGTAGCCCCTCCGTACCAGACAGTGACGGAGCCTGTCAGAATGCAGTAGCCCCTCCGTACCAGACAGTGACGCAGCCTGTCAGAATGCAGTAGCCCCTCCGTACCAGACAGTGACGCAGCCTGTCAGAATGCAGTAGCCCCTCCGTACCAGACAGTGACGCAGCCTGTCAGAATGCAGTAGCCCCTCCGTACCAGACAGTGACGCAGCCTGTCAGAATGCAGTGGCCCCTCCGTACCAGACAGTGATGCAGCCGGTCAGAATGCAGTAGCCCCTCCGTACCAGACTGTGATGCAGCCTGTCAGAATGCAGTAGCCCCTCCGTACCAGACAGTGACGCAGCCTGTCAGAATGCAGTAGCCCCTCCGTACCAGACAGTGACGCAGCCTGTCAGAATGCTCTCCACGGTACATCTATAGTAGGTTCTGAGTGTATTTGTTGACATGCCAAATCTCCTCAAACTCCTAATAAAGTATAGCCATTGTCTTGTCTTCTTTATGACTACATCGATAGGTTGGGACCAGGTTAGATCCTCAGAGATCTTGACACCCAAGAAGTTGAAACTGCTCGCTCTCTCCACTCTATGAGGATTGGTTTGTGTTCCTTCATCTTACCATTCCTGAAGTCCACAAACAGTTCTTTCGTCTTACAGACATTGAGTGCCAGGTTGTTGCTGCGGCACCATTCCACTAGTTGGCATATCTCACTCCTGTACACCCTCTCGTCACCACCTGAGATTCTACCAACAATGATTGTATCGTCAGCTAATTTATAGATGGTATTTGAGCTATGCCTAGCCACACAGTCATGTGTGAGTAGAGCAGTGGGCTAAGCACACACCCCTGACGTGCACCAGTGTTGATCGTCAGCAAAGAGGAGATGTTATCACCAACCCGCACAGATTGTGGTCTTCCGGTTAGGAAGTGGAGGATACAAATGCAGAGGGAGTTACAGAGGCCCAGGTTCTGCAACTTCTCAATCAGTATTGTGGGAATGATGGTATTAAATGCTGAGCTACAGTTGATGAACAGCATCCTGATGTAGGTGTTTGTGTTGTCCAGGTGGTCTAAAGCCATGTGGAGAGACATTGAGATTGCGTCTGCCATTGACCTATTGTGGTGATAGAGGAATTGCAATGGGTCCAGGTCCTTGCTGAGGCAGGAGTTCAGTCTAGTTATGACCAACCTCTCAAAGCATTTCATCACTGTCGTGAGTGCTACCAGGCAATAGTGCTACCACACCAAATTCCCAATAAATATACCTCTTGTACTCGAAACAGTGGCTGCTGAGTGTATGTTCGTGGCCCTCTGCTGCTATAGCCCGTCCACTCCGAGGTTCGATGTTCAGAGATGCTCTTCTGCACACCTTTGTTGTAACGTGTGGTTACCTGAGTTACTGTCAAGCTTGAACCAGTCTGGCCATTCTCCTCTGAACAAGGCATTTTTGCCCACAAAACTGCCACACATGGGATTTTTTTTTTTGTGTTTAGAAACTCTATTTTCTCTGTAAACTCTAGAGACTGTTGTGTGTGAAAATCCCAGGAGATCAGCAGTTTCTGAGATACTCAAACCACCCCATCTGGCACCAACAATTATTGCACGGTCAGTCTCTTAGATCACATTTCTTCCCCGTTCTGATGTTTGGTCTGAGCAACTGAACCTCGTGACCACGTCGGCATGCTTTTATGCATTGAGTTGGCTGGTTCAATATTTTCATGAACGATCAGGTGGATACTATAGAGAGGGTGCAGAGGAGATTTACAAGGATGTTGCCTGGATTGGAAGGCGTACCTTATAGGTTGAGTGAACTTGGCCTTTTCTCCTTGGAGTGATGGAGGATGAGAGGTGACCTGATAGAGGTGTATAAGATGATGAGAGGCATTGATCATGTGGATAGTCAGAGGCTAACATGAGAGGGCATGGTTTTAAGGTGCTTGGAAGTAGATACTGAGGGGATGTCAGGGTAAGTTTTCCACACAGAGTGGTGGGTGCGTGGAATGCACTGCCCAGCGATAGTGGTGAAAGCGGATACAATAGGGTCTTTTAAGAGCCTCTTAGATAGGTTCATGTAGCACAGAAAAATAGAGGGCTATACATTAGGGAAATTCTACGCCATCTCTAGAGTGGGGTACGTGGTCGGCACAACATTGTGGGCTGAAGGGCCTGTAACGTGCTGTTAATCACACTCAGATGAGGTGCAGCTACTAAAGTGACTGCTGAGTGACGTTGCTCCTTGTGGTTTTGTGCATATGACAGTGAACGTGACTTTGCAGCTCTGTGTGAAGTCAGGGGGTGGAGTGCTTTGGTAGTTCAGGAGGGAGGGCTGAGATACGAGTGTCCTCCAAGCAGGTTTATTTATTATACAACAAACGACACAGAAGGCAACACCAGCTTTATATCAGCCACATACTTCACCAAAACGACATTTTAACAAGATGGGAAACTCTCTCAGCATGAAATGAACAGTGAAAACACAGGTTCGATCAGAGCTAGGGCACCGACAGGACCTCTAGCGTAGTCGTCTAGACCTAAGCACCCCTAGGTCAAAGAAAGGAGGGGGTCAACCAGCCTCTAGCCACGGAAGCAGTGGGGGAGGTGGATCAGAATAGGTTCCTGACCGGTACCATGGTTGCAAAGGGACATAGGTGCCAGGGAAGGGGGTGCTGGAAGAGAGCTGGGTTTAACTATACTCATCTGTTTGACAGTCACAGCAAAACTATTCCTCAAATACACTCACAAAAAAATAACAAAGACGGACAGAGATCACTTCTGCCCACAGTAACGTTCCAATTCAATAACCCTGAATCATACTTACAATATTTCCAAATGCATTTTGAAAGAAACCTGGCTGAGCTAACTGTCCTGAAACAATGCAAACAGTCAGTGTTGAAGCAGACATCTGAACCCTGTTTCGGTTGCACCTCGATCCTCACGCCTCGGAGGTGGCAGCTGCTATTGTGGTCGCTTTGTGCCAAAAATCACACGGAATGGGAGGAAGGCGCTGCAAGTAGAAAAGCAGCAAACAGAACTGTTAACGTTCACTGTTAACTGTCAACGTATAATCCTCCGTAACTTCCGCCACCTCCTACGTGATCCCACCACCAGCCACATCTTCTCCTCCCCTCCACTCTTGGCTTTCCACAGGGATCGCTCCCTACGTGACTCCCTTGTCCATTAACCCCCCCCCCCCATCCCTCCCCACCGACCTCCCTCCGGGCACTCATCCCTGCAAACGGAAGAAGTGCTACACCTGCCCCCACACTTCTTCCCTCACCACCATCCCAGGCCCCAGACAGTCCTTTCAGGTGAGGCACCACTTCACCTGTGACTCAGCTGGGGTGATATACTGTATCCGGTGCTCCCGATGTGGCCATTTATACATTGGGGAGACCCGCCGCAGACTGGGAGACCGTTTCGCCGAACACCGGCACTCGGTCCTCCAGCAGTGGCGGGATCTCCCTGTGGCCACACACTTCAGTTCCACAGACCACTCCCACTCCAACATGTCTGTCCATGGCCTCCTCTACCGTCAAGATGAGGCCATACACAGGTTGATGGAGCAACACCTTATCTCCTGATTATTTCAGTCTGGTTCTCTTTCTCTCTCTTTTATCCCCCCTCACTACAATCTCCACCCAGCCCTACCTTTCTTTCTCTTTTATTTCCCATAATTCTCCACCTTCCCCCTAGCCCATTTCCCTCCAGCCTATCACTTCCCAGCTCTCTACTTCATCCCTCCCCCCACTTCTTATCCCCCCCTCCACCATCCCATGTTGCTTCACTCCTGATGAAGGGTTTCGGCCCGAAGTCGTCACTACCTCCTCCCATAGATGCTGTCTGGCCTGCTCAGTTCTGCCAGCATTTTGTGTTTTCATTTATTTCCAGCATCTGCAGATTCAATCGTGTTACTGTTAACGTTTGTTGGTTCATTACGTGTCATGTCGTATGACGTGGGTGATCGTGGTCTTTCCATGATTGTTCTTGGCAATTTTTTCTACAGGAATGGTTCTCCATTGCCTTCTCGGCAGTGTCTTTACAAGATGGGTGACCCCAGCCGTTATCAATACTCGTCAGAGATTGTCTGCCTGGTGTCAGTGGTCACATAACCAAGACTTGTGATCTGCACCGGCTGCTCGTATGACCGTCCACCACCTGCTCCCATGGCTTCACGTCACCCTGATCGGGGGCTAAGCAGGAGCTACACCTTGCCTAAGGGTGACCTGCTAGCAGAGAGAAGGAGTGCCTTGCACCTCCTTTGGTAGAGAGGCATCTCCACCCTGCCAAACCAAACAATTGCCCCTCTGTGTGTGGGGGAAGGGTAGAATCTGGGGAGCGTTCATGGGAAATACACACAAAATGCCGGAGGAGCTCAGCAGGTCAGGCAGCATCTGTGGAAATGAATAAACAGTCGATGCTTCGAGGAACCTTAGGCAGGAGAGAAGAGGTAAGAGGCTTCAGTGGGGGAGGGGGAGAAATCGATATTCATCCCATCAGGTTGGAGGGAATATGAGGAGTTGTCCCTCCACCCTGAGAGAGGCCTCATCGTGGCAAAACAGGAAGCCACGGACCAACATGTCGGAACCAGAACGCAGAGAGGAATTAACATGGTTGGCCACGGGAAAATTCAGCTTTTGCTGGATGGAGCAGAGGTGCTTGACAAAGCCGTCCCCCAATTTACAAATAAAGCCATAAAACATAAGAGCAAAACTAGGGCACTCCATTTCATCATGGCTGATCCATTTCCCTCTCAGTCCTATTCTCCCCGTAACCATTCACGCCGGGACTTATCACAGACATGGTTGACATGGTTGTCAACCTCCTCGGTGGGAATGAGGGGAGAATAAAGCAGGATGAGTGCAAATGACTGCGCCCCACCTTTAACCTGCCTAGTCTCATTGACCTGAACCCGGGCCATACCCTTTCCCATCCAAACTTCTCTTAAATGTTGAAATCGATTCCACATCCACCAGCTCATTCCACATTCTCACCAGTGAAGAAGATCCCCCGCAGGTTCCCCTTAAATATTTCACCTTTCACCCTTAATCCATGACCTCTAGTTGTAAGCCTGAGTGGAAAGAGCCTGGTTGCAGTTACCCAGTCTATTCCCTCATTCTCCTACGTCCCAGGGAACAAAGTCCTAACCTATTCAACTCTTCCCTGCAGCTCAGGTCCTTAATATCGCTGCAAATTTCCTCTGCGTGAACTGAGAATAAATAAACAAATAAGCAATAAATATTGAGAACATGAGTCCTTGAAAGTGAGTCCCTAGGTTGTGGGAACATTTCAGTGATGGGGCAAGTGAAGTTGAGTGAAGTTATCCCCTTTGGTTCAGGATCCTGATGGTCGAGGGGTAATAACTGTTCCTGAACCTGGTGGTGTGGGACCTGAGGCTCCTGTACCTCCTTCCCGATGGAATCAGTTCAGAGTTGAGGTTATCCTCACTGGTTCAGGAGCTTGATGGTTGAGGGGTAATAACTGTTCCTGAACCTGGTGGTGTGGGACCTGAGGCTCCTGTACCTCCTTCCCGATGGTAGCAGTGAGAAGAGAGCATGTCCTGTGTCGTGGGGGTCCCTGATGATGGATGCTGCTTTCCTGTGACAGTGTTTCATGCAGATGTGCTCAATGGTGGGGAGCGCTTTGCCTGATTCTGATCTGGGTCTCTATTGTGGACTGAGAGTGGGAAGGGGGCAGGGAGAGGGGGATCATGGTTGGGAAAAGGGGAAGGGAGAGGGAAGCACCAGAGAGACACTGCAGGAGGTGTGGGACAGGTGGTAGTGAAGGTGTGTCAAGGGCGGGGTGGGGGGGGGGGAGGACACAGGTGCAGACACACCCAGCCCTGAGAAACCAGGCAAGATAATTGGTTTACTGATCATTACAGAATGTCTCTCTGGTGCTTCCCGCTCCGTTCCCTCTCCCTTCCCCTTTTCCCAACCATGATTCCCCTGTCCCATGGAGGGATTGTTGACACGGAGTCTCTGTGGGTGGAGGTTAGGAACAGGAAGGAGTCAATAACTTTACTGGGTGTTTTTTATGGGCCGCCTAATAGTAACAGGGATATCGAGGAGCTGATAGGAAACAGATCCTGGAACGGTGTAATAATAAGAGTTGTTGTGATGGGGGTTTTAATTTCCCAAATATCGATTGGCATCTCCCTAGAGCGAGGGGTTTAGATGGGGTGAAGTTTGTTAGGTGTGTTCAGGAAGGTTTCTTGACACAATATGTAGATAAGCCTACAAGAGGAGAGGCTGTACTCAATTTGGTATTGGAAATGAACCTGGTCAGGTGTCAGATCTCTCAGTGGGAGAGTATTTTGGAGATGTGGATCATAATTCTGTCTCCTTTACAATAGCATTGGAGAGAGATAGGAACAGACAAGTTAGAAAAGCGTTTAATTGGAGTAAGGGGAATTATGAGGCTATCAGGCAGGAAATTGGCTTAAATTGGAAACAGATGTTCTCAGGGAAATGTACAGAAGAAATGTGGCAAATGTTCAGGGGATATTTGTGTAGAGCTCTGTATAGGTACGTTCCAATGAGACAGGGAAGTTATGGTAGGGTACAGGAACCGTGGTGTACAAAGGCTGTAATAAATCTAGTCAAGAAGAAAAGAAAAGCTTACTAAAGGTTCAGAGAGCTTGGTAATGTTAGAAATCTAGAAGATTATAAGGCTAACAGGAAGGAGCTTAAAAAGGACATTAGGAGAGCCAAAAGGGGCCATGAGAAGGCCTTGGCTGGCAGAATTAAGGAAAACTCCAAGGAATTCTACAAGTATGTGAAGAGCAAGAATAAAGGACGTGAAAGAATAGGACCTATCAAGTGTGACAGTTTCTTTGTCCCTGCCCCCTCCCCTTCCCAATCCCAGTCCACAATAGAGACCCAGACCAGAATCAGATTTTTCATCACTCACATATGTCATGAAATTTGTTTTTTTTCCAGCAGCATTACAGTGCAATACATAAAATTACAACAGTACTGTGCAAAAGTCTTAGGCGCGCGCGCACACACACACACACACACACACACACACACACAGACACACACACATATATATATAAACCCTAGCCTAACATGATGTCATGATGTATGTGTATGTATTTGTGTGTTTTGTGTGTGTGTATTTATATGAAATGGGTGCCTCAGAATCTTGCAGAGTACTGTAGCTCCCAATAAACAATTGAAGAGTTTAAAACACCAGGAATAACTAAACAGCGACGGCATTAGTTGGTCACCTGCTTAAAAGCCTGAGGATTCCTACCACGATGGTCTTCAGTGGGTCGGGCTTTGGCTGCTGCTGGCAACTGGTTGGCTCCCTGCAGTCTCTGTCATTGGAAAGGACCACGGCACCATCTGGGGGAGAAAGGGAAAGGCCGCCTGGTTTGCTGAAAGGTAAGCCTCCCCACACGGATATATCGGTGCATAATGCATGGCCCCACAGTAGCAGAGCAGTTAGCGGGGACACTACCACAGCTTGGTGAAGGGGGGAGGTGTTGGAGCTCGAAGTTCAGTTCTAACGTCCTCTGTAAGGGGTCTCTGGACGTCCGCCCCATGGAATGCCCGGGTTTTCTCCCACAGTCCAAAGACGGACTGGGCCCTTAGTTAGCCATGATGAAATGGCAGGGCAGGCATGATGGGCCAAATGGCCCTTTTCTGCTCCTGTCTCTCATGTCCTGTAATCAGGGCGAGGGTTAAATTGGGGGTTGCTGACAGCGCAGCTGAAAGGCCAAAAGGGTCAATTCTCTGCTCTATCTCTAAATAAAATCATCTAATCAAGATATGCTACCTCACACCACAACAGCCCAGGCCTCTCAATGCTCTCCCCGCAAATGCCTGGAGTGGGGTGCAAGGGGCTGATAGAATTGCTCTGACAGCCAGCATAGTTGTGATGTCCCAGCCGGCTTCCATGTGATTTGGTGTGGAATATGAAGTAAAGATTCTCGGGATTCAGCACGTGCCTGGCAGGAGGCAGCCTCAAGGTGCACCCAGCGTTTTAGAATCAGGTTTAGTATCGCTGACGCACAGCACTATGCTGTCTTAGGCATACAGTATACGTATAGCTGGGTAGAGCGGAGGGCGAGTTTGTGAATCTGGCAGGAGCAAAGGATGTTGGAAATGGGGAGGGTGCAGCGCCGCAGGAGGTGTGTGGGACAGGGGGCAGAGGAGGAGTGTCAGGAACAGGGTGGGGGGGGGTGGGTACAGGTACAGACACACACAGCCCTGAGACACAGAACGTCTCTCTGGTGCTTCCCGCTCCCTCCCCTCTCCCTTCCCCTTTTCCCAACCATGATTCCCCTCTCCCTGCCCCCTTCCCACTCTCAGTCCACAATAGAGACCCGGATCAGAAACAGGTTTATCATCACTCACACATGTCATGAAATTTGTTTTTTTTGCGACAGCAGTACAGTGCGATACATAAAATTACTACAGGACTGTGCAAAACCCAACTACATAAATGTGTCTGAGACTTTTGCATGGTACTGCATGTTGTGAAATTTGTGGATTTGTGGCAGCAGTACAGTGCAAGGCATACAAATTACAAAATAAACAAAGATAAAGTAATAGATGATAGATAGATAGAGCAAAAGAGGAATAGTGAGGACCTTTCAGAAGTCTGAGTGTGTGGCGGATAGCTTGCAGGTATTTCCCCCAGGTCTGGTATAGTTCCCAGCTGCCTTGAGAGCCTCTGACTGGCCCATAGAAGGTCCGGTGGGACAACTGCCTGCCCAGCTGTCATCGGCTGCTCCTTGGTCATGACCAATTTGATCCCAGTCAGAAATTCTGCCCTTTCTTTTAACCCTCTCTACCCCACTGCACAGGGTGTACCCAGATGTAGGGAAGCCTGTCTTGCGTTCTGTTCACACAGATCAGACGGTGCAGAACCGTAACAGAATGCAGAATAAATTCTGCAGAGAATTCTGCACTCTACAGAGAGAGTGCGGTGCAGGTAGACAATGAGCTGTAGTGCTGTGCGAAAGTCTTAGGCACACGCACACACACAGCTAGTGTGTCTGAGAATTTTGCACACTACTGTAGTAAATTCATGTATTACACTGTACTGCTGTCCAACGTTCCCTCTAATTTCTAATGACCAGTGTGCACAGTATTTTACCCGGTGACTACAACACGTGCACACTGAATAACTTCTTCAATAAAAACAGTGTAAATAAGCCAGTTCTAAAACCTGCAGACAGATCATCACAAACTCCACGTTGTCAACACTGTCCACATCAGAAACCGGAAAAGGAAACGTGATGGTGTACGATTGTGAAATATACTTAACACGCCAACAAGGTAGAGGGTGATAACCTTTCATGTGCAGTTTAAATTCCTTTGTGCACTAGTTACAAAAGATGTGTGCACACACATACGTACACACCTTAGAGGGAACACTGCTATCACCACAAAAAAAATCAAAATTGTGATATATGTGAGTGATGATAAACTTGATTCTGATCTGGGTCTCTATTGTGGACCGAGAGTGGGAAGGGGGCAGGGAGAGGGGAATCATGGTTGGGAAAAGGGGAAGGGAGAGGGGAGGGAGCGGGAAGCACCAGAGAGACATTCTGTAATGATCAATAAACCAATCAAATAACCCTGCCTGGTGCTTCCCCACCCCAACACTCCTTCTCTGCCCCCTGTCCCACACCCCTCCCGCGGCGCCCCACCCTCACCATTCCCAACATCCTTTGCTCCCCCCAGATTTACAAACTCACTCTCTGCTCCACGTTGACAAATACAGTACTGTGCAAATGTCTCAGGCATCCCAGTGATGCCTATGTGCCTGCGACTTTTGTACAGTACTGTAGATTGTGAGGTTAAGAATCTATTTTATCATACTGAGGTCTGTTCAACGTCATAACAGTGGGAAAGAGGTACTGCACTGTACAATTTAGTACCGAGTGGTTTGGTCGCAAGGATACTTTAATACCTTTTGTGTATAATAAATTAGTAGCAGCCAACAATTTGCAACAGAGATACTTCAAAAGAGACAGATAACTCTTTACCCTCTGCACTGTTCTGCCTTATTTAGACACTGTTTGAAACTTTCTCAGAAAGGATTCAATCTCCTCGAAGTTAATTTTTGTAAGAATGCTTAAGGGACCTGTGAGGCTATCTATTAATATAGGCGTTAACAAAATGGGTAGGGGTAGGTTAGGTACCGATTGTGTCCTTATAAGACGACATGGTAGCATAGAGGTTAACATAACACTTTACAGTACAGGCAACCCGCGTTCAATTCCCACCGCTGTCTATAAGGAGTCCATGCATTCTCCTTGTGACCGTGTGGGTTTCCTCTGGGTGCTCCAGTTTCCTCTCATAGTCCAAAGACATACCGGTTGTAGGGTAATTGGTCACTGTAAATTGTCCCACGATCAGGCAATGATTAAATCAGTGGATTGTTGGGCGGTGTGATTTGGGGAGCTGGAAGGGCCAATGAGGTATCCCGCTGGAAACGGATCCTGAGAGAGCAAGTTTGTTGAATGCCTAAGAGATGGCTTTTTAGGGCAGTTTGTTGTTGAGTCTACTAGGGGATCAGCTATACTGGATTGGGTGTTATGTGATGAACCGGAGGCGATTAGGGAGCTTAAGGTAAAAGAATCCTTAGGAGGCAGTGATCTCAATATGATTGAGTTCAACTTGAAATTTGATTGGATGAATGTAAAGACTGATGTGGTAGAATTTCAGTAGAGTAACAGTGTTACGAGAGAGGATTTGGCCAAAACAGATTGAAAGAAGATGCTGGCAGGGATGACAGCAGAGCAGCAATAGAGTGAGTTTCTTGGAAAAATGAAGAAGGTTCAGGATAGATGTGTTCCAAAAATGAAGAAATACTCAGATGGCAAAATAGTACAACCAGGGCTGTCAAGGGAAGTCAAAGCACAAGAGAGGGTGTACAACAAAGCAAAAATTAGTGGGAAGACAGAGGACTGGGAAGCTTTTAAAACCCTACAGAGAGCAACTAAAAGAATCATTAGGAGGGGAAAAAAATGAAATGTGAAAGCAAGCTGGCAAACAATATCAAAATAGGTAGTAAAAGGTTTTTCAAGTATGTAAAAAATAAAAGAGAGATGTGAGTGCATATAGAACCGCTAGAAAATGAGGCTGGAGAAATAGCATCAGGGACAAGGAGATGGCTGATGAACTAAGTGAGTATTTTGCGTCAGTCTTCATTGTGGACGACACGAGCAGTGTGCCAGATGTTGAAGGGTGTGAGGGAAGTGGGTGCAGTTCCTATTACAAGGGCGAAGATACTCAAAAAGCTGAAAGATCAGGGTACCTAAGTCACCCAGGCCAGATTGAACTGCACCCTAGGGTGCTGAAAGAAGTAGCGGTAGAGATTGTGGAGGCATTAGAAATTATCTTACAAAAGTCATTGGACTCTGGCATGGTGCCAGAGGACTGGAAGATTGCAAATGTTACTCCACTCTTTAAGAAAGGAAGAATGCAGCAGAAGGTAAATTATAGACCAATTAACCTGACGTCAGTGGTTGGGAAGATGTTGGAGTCAATTGTTTAGGATGAGATTATGGAATACTTGGTGACTGAAGACGAGATAGTACAAATTCAGGGAAAGCAGAATTCCCTAAAACCTTGACTGACGAACCGGTTGGAATTCTTTGAGGAGATTACATGTAAGATAGATAAGAGGGATGTAGTGGCTGTTGTATATTTGGACTTTCAGAAGGTCTTTGACAAGGTGCCACACATGAAGCTGCTTACCAAATTAAGAGCCCATGGGATTACAGGAAAGTTACTAAGATGGTTAGAGCATTAGCTGATTGGTAGGAGGCAGCGAGTGGGAATAAAAGGATCCTTTTCTGGTTGTCTGCCAGTGACTAGTGGTGTTCCACAGGTTGGGACCGCTTCTTTTCATGCTGTATATCAATGGTTTAGATGGCTTTGTTGCCACGTTTGGTGGAGGGACTGGTCGTGTAGAGGAAGCAGATAGGCACTTTGGTGGTAGAAATGAATGTGCAGACTAATAGGGAGAAAATCTAACAATCTGAGATGCAGAGGGATTGGCAGTCCTTGTGCAGAACAGCCTAAAGGTTAACTTGAGGGTTGAGCTGGTCATGAGGAAGGCAAACACAATGTTAGCATTCATTTCAAGAGGTGTAGAATACAAGAGCAGGGATGTGATGTTGAGGTTTTATAAGCCACTGGTGACACCTCACCTTGAATATTCTGACAGTTTTGGGCTCCTCATCTAAGAAAAGATGTGCTGGCATTGGAGAGGGTTCAGAGGAGGTTCACAGGGATGATTCTGAGGATGAAAGGGTATCATACCTTTGATGGCTCTGGGTCTGTACTCGCTGGAATTTAGAAAGATAAGGAGAGAGGGGAATCTCATTGAAACCTTTTGAATGTTGAAAGGATTACATAGAGTAGATGTGGTAAGGATGTTTCCCATGGTGGGAGAGTCTAGGACAAAAGGGCACAGCCTCAGGATAGAGGGGTGTCCGTTTAAAAGAGATGCTGAGAAATTTCTTTAGCCAGAGGATGGTGAATTTGTGGAATTTATTACCACAGGCAGCTGTGGAGGCCGAGTCGTTGGGTGTATTTAAGGCAGAACTTGATAGGTTCTTGATTGGATATGGCATCAAAAGTTATGGGGAGAAGGCTGGGGAATGGGGCTGAGGAGGGGAAAAATAGATCAGCCATGATTAAATGGAGGAGCAGACTCGACCGGCCAAATGGCCTAATGCTCCTCCTATGTCTTATGGTCTT